>NW_012116489.1:216408-217898 GCF_000951035.1 Colobus angolensis palliatus
TAAGGATTATTGTGATTTCTGATTGAAAATTCAAATATCTACATTTTTTAAATATATATAAATTAAATATAACTCTGGGACTTTGCTTTTCAGAATCACTCACTTTTTCATTCATTTATTAATTATTCATATTAAAATAATGATAACTAATATTTGCCAAGCTCTGTTCTAATCACAGATATATATGCAAAAATCTCTGTAAAAATATACAATATAAATGTATAAAGACTTCTGCCTTGTAGAGCTTACATTTTAATGGGAAATACCAACGAACCAAGATAAGTACCAATAAGATACCAGTAAGAAGCTTGTAAGGCCTATGAAAAGAAAAGTAGTACAAAATACGGGAAATTGAGAGTGCGGAGGTGGGGGGCATTTGCATTGTGTAGCAGAGATAACAGGTAAAGCAAATAACTAGTGTCTTCATACGTTTTACATTAGCAAGCAGTCAACGTGGATGGAGTGGATGAGGGAAAAATAGTCAGAATCAAAATTAAGAAGAGGGGAAAGAAGGAGGGGTATTTTAGGTAATAAAGAGTGTTGAAAGTGACTATGAAGATTTTAGGCTAAAGTGAAATTAGGAACCATTGTAATGCTCTAAGCAGAGGTTTGACCTCTCTCCTTTACATTTTAATAAGATTACTCTGGATATTGGGAACGGTTTGTGAGGTGAAAATGCAGAATCAAGGAGACCTTTTTGAAGGTTCCTCTAGTATTTTAGGTGTTAGATGTTGGTGGTTTAAACTGTACTGTAGCAGTGGATGTAAAGAAAACCGGTCAGATTCTAGACATATTTTGAAGATAAAGCCAAAATAATTTTGTAATAGACTGAATGTGTGATGAGAAAGAAAGCAGAAGACCAAAGATGATTCATCTAGAGTTTTGGCCTATTATCTGGATTTCACTAGAAATTTAAGAAGTGAATCAAAAATTATTACTCATCTGTCAGGTAGCAAAAGATAATTTTATTTTTCTCACCAAGCTTCAAATCTAATTGTATGAAAATAAACATTTAGGAAGTAATAAAACATTTGAACATCAAACTGATATTGTGACTTTGACTGTGAATACAATAAAATTTACATTAGCCTGAAAGGCCTTCCAATTTCAGTACCAGAACTTATTAAGTTATCAAATACGTAGTGCTTGGAACATACAGTGTACTCTATTAACTAAGCTTTTCAGAATAGCAGGTTAACGACTAGACATGCTTCATGGAGAGAATGTCAAATTTGTTTTCTTCTTAAAATAAAAGCAGGGTTTAGAAAGCTGAAATTCTTATAAGGGAAGCAAAGGGAAACAACAGGAACTTATCCAATGAATGTCTGTTTTCTTTTCAAATACATGTTTACTGACAATCTATTCTGTGCCAAAGATAAGAATAAAAAATAGGTTTTGAACTTTAAAGCAGTTTTTTCCAATTCTGTGAAGAAACTCATTGGTAGCTTGATGGGGATGGCATTGAATCTATAAATAACCTTGGGCAGTAT
>NW_012116489.1:224293-233142 GCF_000951035.1 Colobus angolensis palliatus
AACATTGCACAAGTATACATATGTAACAAACCTGCACGTTATGCACATGTACCCTAGAACTTAAAGTATAATAAAAAAAAAAAAAAATAGGTTTTGGAAAAACAAAGAATTCATACAAAGAAACATATGCATTTTGTGCCACTATTAAACACATCATAAACTATCATGAGTTATTTCAAACAAGATACAATTAAGTTCAAATTTGTATTATTTCTACATTATTCAGACTATCTACACATGCATATATGTGGACATGCATAATTATATTTATTTATGATTATGTATTCATGTTTGCTGAGCAGCCCACTGCTTTTATATATAATTTATTCCTGAAAGCAACTGAAAAAAAAAAAACAAAACACACAACTGCTAAATTTCAACAGATTTAAAGTTGTCGTTATGTGTAGATGCTGGTCATGGCACTGTTGTAAAGAACAACTAAAAATAAAATTAAAAAAACTAATTATTCTTAATTTTAAGCATTAGTTTATGCCTATAAGTCTATATGCTTTTCAATTACATCTTTTTTTCAATGAATTGTAGCCTACATGTTGGAATGTAGTGATGTCCTTTTAAGGCTCAAATTATGCCAGATTAAGCATGGAAGAAAATGCAATTTTGCTATAATTTTATGAGGACACCTATTATTAGTCACAATGTGTTTTTCCATGTTTTATTTTTCTAAAATGTAATGCTAGAAGTTACTTGCCGGAATACGTGTACACATACAAACACAACAGTAAAGCTGCCAAAACTGCAAGGTTGCTTACCAATGAATGTCCGCAGGTTTATCAGCCGATAGTAACAAAATCTGAATTCTAGATAAAATTTTGACTTAACAGTATCAATGCATACTTCCGTTATAGGCCTTAATAAAATAATCATACTAGAATATAACACATCAGAAAGTTTCAGAAATATACTTAATGAAGTTTGAGGATTTCCTTACAAAATGTTTAAGAATCTCTGAGTTTCTCGATGACATCTAAAGAATTGATGATACTCAGTATGAATTTCAAACACAACTATCAAAAAACAGTCTTTCTAAATGCCGTAAAAAATAAATTAGGCATTGTTTCCCATGTCATTGCTTTGCTTGCATTCACCTTTTCTGAGCTATATGTATTCTTAATTTTATTGTTTCTTAATTCTATTGCTCCTAGATTTTTTTTCTAAATACTGAAGAAATGAATCTTTCTTAAGTCTTAAATGTGTATCTCTATTTTAATGGTGTCCCAATCAGCACGAATAGCCATGTTCCTGTTAGTATAAAATATTAGAAGAGAAATTAGTATGAATGGACAGAACAACTTGTTATACTTCATAAGAAGAGAAAATGTTTCACATGGAATGTACTTCTCAAAATATAGCCAAAGAAATGCTACCTTCTCTTGCGTGCTAAATTGCAGATATGTAGGTTTTCCCTATACCAGTCACAATCGTAGGCCTCTTCCATCACACCGTTGAGGGATAAAAACATCAACGACTTCCTCAGTTTATATCAAAGTTTTAGAACTACTGATTCAGAAGAACTTTTCATACAGCCACAGTCACAGCACATCCAAAAATAGCTTTTGGGGGAATACTTTCTCCTGCCCTGAGATCCTTTAAACCTTTTAAACCATTTACCCAGATTGTTCATAAATATAAATCATAGATGCTTTCTAATGTTCAAGAAAATTGCTGTAAGACTCCTTCCTCAGATTCCAGCTCATCATCTTGCTTATTTTGTGTGCCCATTTCTTTCTTTCTTTCTTTTTGAAATGGAGTCTCACTCTGTTGCCCAGGCTGGAGTGCAGTGGTGCTATCTCGACTCACTGCAAGCTCGGCCTCCCAGGTTCATGCCATTCTCCTGCCTCAGCCTCCCGAGTAGCTGGGACTTCAGGCATCTGCCACCATGCCCGGCTGATTTTTTGTATTTTTAGTAAGGGGTTTCACCATGTTAGCCAGGATGGTCTGAATCTCCTGACCTCCTGATCCACCTGCCTCGACCTTCCAAAGTACTGGATTACAGGCGTGAGCCACTGCCCCGGCCCCCCATTTCTTTAGTACTGACTCCATCTGACTCTGACCTTGACTTAAATCTGTAACTACAATACAATATGTGAACCTCTGGATTCATGTATTATTTGTTTTTCTTTTTAGTCTTACTTTACAAAATGACTTTTACTTGGCTAATCCATTTTGTTTTCCTGTTTTCACACCACCCTTAGCACCAATGGAAATGAATATTCAGTCACTTAGATATTTCTTTCAAGATAGTGGAGGAGTAAAAGTTGCACAAGGTGGGAGATGGAGCTAAAAAATTTTAGGCATTAATGTGACTATATGAAGAAAATTATTCTCTCAGCTAATAGTTTCTAGACGTTTGGATTTGATAGACCAACAAAGCATCCTTTTGTGGATTGATACAAATTTAACAACATTTACCAAGTAAGACTATTAAAATAAGAGAGTTATTATCTAATATAGTTTTATTTAAAATATAAAATTTAACCTAAAAAAGAAAAAAGTCATAATTCTTTTATTCATTCCATAAATGTTTACTAAAGACTTCTTAAATGCCAGAGATAGTTTTTGGTCTTTGGGATATGTGCCAACATAGACCAATCCTTTAAATGAAATAAAACGGTCTATTAAATGTTAAACTGTTTTTGTCTTTTTTATTCTATTAAAAAAATGTCCATGGAGTAAACTTTCCAGATCTGTAAAGGTAATCATTTTAAATCAATTTATTTAATTGAATGACTTTAAATGGCGGTAAATGACACTATTGAGAAAGCATGCTTACCTTTAAATTAATACATTATGTAAAAGTGAACCAGATTAATGGGATTTCATTGAGTGATATAAAATATTTTCTAAGCAGCTTTCCATTTAATTATCTTCATAGCCTTATACTTCTAAAGTTGGACAAAGAGTAAAGAGTTAAGAGAGAAGCAAGTAAATAAAAATAGGAAGAATTTCATCATTTCTTTTTTTTTTTTGAGACGGAGTCTTGCTCTGTCGCCTCGGCTGGAGTGCAGTGGCCAGATCTCAGCTCACTGCAAGCTCCGCCTCCCGGGTTTACGCCATTCTCCTGCCTCAGCCTCCCGAGTAGCTGGGACTACAGGCGCCCGCCAACTTGCCCGGCTAGTTTTTTGTATTTTTTAGTAGAGACGGAGTTTCACCGTGTTAGCCAGGATGGTCTCGATCTCCTGACCTCGTGATCCGCCCGTCTCGGCCTCCCAAAGTG
Source organism: Colobus angolensis palliatus (assembly GCF_000951035.1). Classification (NCBI taxonomy): domain Eukaryota; kingdom Metazoa; phylum Chordata; class Mammalia; order Primates; family Cercopithecidae; genus Colobus; species Colobus angolensis. The sequence goes on from NW_012116489.1 coordinate 227,529, forward strand.
CTGAGATCACAGGCTTGAGCCACCGCGCCCGGCCCGAATTTCATCATTTCTAAAAGAAGTGATAATAGAGCTTTTGGAGCAGTACTGAACAAAGACATACATAATATCTGTATTATATAGAAAAGAAGTGTGTGTTTTACCTAATTAAAGATAGCAAACAAAACACAAGATCTAATGTATTAAGGGTATATTTGGGAATATTAAAATTAATACTGCATCTTCAGTTTAGGCCTAAATAAGACGTTATTCTAGTATACTTAAATGCATATTTAATTTGCAACAAAAATCAATTTTCACTTACACCATTAGGAATAAATATGTTATGCAACAGGAAGGGCATCTGCAATAAAATAGTCCCAGAGAATACACTGATTATCGATCTCCCAAGAAAAGCATAAAATTAGATATGACATACTTCCCAAAAAAGGAACATAAAGCTAATTTATTCTTGTGCTTCCCTGTTTAGAGACACCACACTATAGCAATTTATTTATAGTTGGCCATAAAGTTTTAGGAAGACTCAAGATGTTATTGTCAAAGAAAAACAGGTAGCATTTATTAAGGGCTCTCTATGTTCAAAAAGCACAGTGGTAAATCCTATGGAAAAGATAAAAATGAATGAGATTAAGACCTTTTTTCAGAGAATTCACAATGTGATGTGGTAGATAATTTTTTTTAAATTACAATAGAGGGTAGTGGGTGATAGATACAGTAATACCCTGTATAAATAGAAAATTGAAAATACTGTTTCTTCCTCCAGAAGTAACAGAGACCTTGATAGAGTAGCTAAATTTTGTGTTGTATTTTATTCTTAATAAAGAATGAGTAGGAATTCAATGTGGAAAATAGAGCAGCAATTAGAGTGAGAAATCTAGAAAGAAAGAACCATAAGTTCCTCTTAAAAGGTGTAGCACAGAAAGATTTAGTGCGAGTGGTTTATGCATTGAGGATTGAAGATTTAAGAGTCATGTCAAGGAGTTGGTCTTTGAAGCTGTCGTGTGATTTAGATAGTCCAAAGTGACTGGATAAAGTAAGAAGAAAAGAGGGCTAAAAATAATGCCTGGGAGATGGTTTTTCCTTTCTCTTCTTTTATTTATTTTTAACCTGAGGAGAAAGAAGAGCTGGTAATGTGTGCTTAGAAAAAATAATCGCAGATTTAGAAAGGGATCATTATGAAAGATAAACCTAAAAAGGATTTAGAAAATAATGACATGAAAGAAAACAAAATAAATATGCAGGATGCTGTCAAAATAATTAAATGCTTCGGAAAGATTGAAGAGAATGAGGACTGAGAATCGCTATAGAGATTAGCAATAAAGATAGACATCAGTGAACTTTGAGAAAATATCATCTTGATAACTCGAGTTGGATGATAGACTTCAGGGACTCAGGTATAAATGTAAACAGTAGCATAAGAAAGATACTCTGAAAATATAAACTGATTTCAATTTGAGTATTTTATAAGATTTCCTATTCTCTATGAGAGTTTATATGCACAATAGGAAAGACCTTTAGATCTTGTATTTAATTTAGTACGTTCTTACTTCTCTGTTACCTACTATGATTTCCCGCCCCCTTGAGGCATTTCATATTTTATATTTTATGGTCATTCAATTGTCAGTGAAGGCCAATAATTCAGACATTGGAAAATGTTAACTCTGTTCTATAAAACACCTTATCGTATCTCTTCTCTTTCCACTTCTGCTGACCTTCAGCCCAACCATTTCTTAAGTGAGAACAAACAGATGAAGACCAATCCAATACCATTTCTTTTCACCATCAAGTTTTCTCTCTCATATATCTTGAGCCTGTAAAATCTTGAGCCTGTAAATTGTTGACAATGTAAACAGAATAGTTTTCCCAAAGTAAAAGTTTAACATATACTGTTAAATATTGTTAGAAATTGTCTCTGAGGTACTGAGACAAACACAGAATTTGACTTTATGATTTATGTATACATTAAACTGCACTTATTAAGGTTAAAAAAGGAAAAAAACCTTAGAATGACTTAGACATTCTTAATTTCTTTTACCTGAATAATATAATATGCATGCCAAATTTTAAAATAAGATTATACTAGTAGCCTGGAAAGAATAGAATTTCATTTCTTGTTTATTATAATTGATGGCAGAAAAGGCAGTATGTCATTAAAATAATTATAAATAGCTGAAAGTTATTCTTATAGTAGCTACTTGAAAGAACCACCAAGATGCTATGCCCTTAAGTTCTAAAAGTCAAAATGTCAAAAAACAAAAAGACTAGTGATTACTGAGTATTTCAGTTTAGAGAACGAATAGGAAGAATAGCTATTGTGTTAGCAGACACGTTTTCTAGATTAAAGGCACTTGATTTTATGTCATTTTTAAAAACTAAACTGCAGATGTTAATAATTAAAAATAGGGGGAGCCCCATGCTTTCTTATGGAATTTTCCCTTTTCTGACCTCTCTGTGGCATTGTGGACTGTCATTCATTGAAAACCATATATTTTACTCTTTCAAATTGCCTGTCTAGGCTATAATTTCTGTCTCCTCCTCAAATGCATTTTCTCTCTGAATTTATCCTCTAAATGTGAACATTTTTCCAGTTTCTTTCCATCTTGTAAATTTTCAGTTTTCAGTGAGTCAAAAGGAACATGGGTGCTATGTAGACAGTTATTAGCTATGTGACTAATATTAATTTGGGTGAATTATTTGTACTCTCAAGAGCTTTTAACTCCTCTTCTACTTCCCACTATATCTCTGTATTTCTCAGTCTGATTTAGAGTATATAAACAATATTATTAATAAAACAATAAAAAAGTCAAAACAGGCACAATGCACATTTTGTAAATTGACTTATTTAATGGACAGCTTTTCATTTTTCTCTGTGAAGCTTTAATGGAAATATTCTCCCTCGTAATCGTTACTATTACTCTCATTTATATGATTTTCAAATTCACATATCTTGTCCCATCCACTGTTCAGTAATCATCTTTCGCAGTTTCAAATCTCCTAGGTTTCTGCTTCCAAGTATTCTAATAATCCCTCAATTTCAACTTCTCTACCTTTCGATTGTGTATATTATATATATATATATATTATATTTTATGTATACACACACACACACACACACATATATATATATATATATATATAATGGTTAATGGTACCTACAGTCACATGACTTGAAAACTTGAATATATATTTGTATGCCACCTGCCTCATTGGTGAAATCTTCTCAGGTCTCAATTCATAACATCTCTTATATATAATATTCACTTTATTGTACTTGCATAATAAGTATCTCCCACATGCTATGGACTTTCTGATCATTGGTGCAGCAGTGTTGAAACAGATAGATTCTAGTACACAGTTTATGCCCTAGCAGTCAAGATGCAAATTACATATGGCAAATACCATAAGGGAGAAAGTACAAGATGATAAAGTTAAACCAGCTCAAGAGTTCCATAGATAGTTTTTTTTTTATAACCACAGAAATGGACACTTCTGCTGTTAAACCTTGAAACTTATATTTGTTGTATTTGAGTTCCTTTCTCAGGAAATGACCTTCAGGCCTCTCACAAAGAGTATAAAATAACTGAAACCAGATCACCACACCAGATACAAGACCCCTCATTCACCACGATTGCTGCTGTGCCCTCCCTAGTTCATGTTTTCTTACACATTGTTACATTTCTTGCCTGCTGTGCAAACCCCTAGTTTTAGTCAGTCAGGGAGATGGATTTGAGACTGAACTCCAACCTCCTTGGCTGCAGCACCTAATTAAAACTTTCTTCCCTGGCAATACTTGTCATCTCAGTGATTGGCTTTCTGTGCAGCGAGCAGCTGGACCTAAACCAAACCCCCGGTGCTTTGGTAACAAAGGAAGGATAAACAAGAGAATTACTCTATTCTGGAAATTAGAGTGAGAGAAGACTTCCTGGAGAAAATGGCTTAAAAAAGTGACAATAGAAGAGAGCATAAGAAAGGGTTGTGAAGATAGAGAAAAGAATGTATTCTAGGCAAACAATGAGCTTCCTGGAAGCTGTGTAGACAAGAGAAGATACGGCACGTTTCTTTAGCAACCATCCTAAGTTGTTAGAACATTACATCCACTTTAATACTTAATTTTGTGTCTAAAAGTTGATTTGAAAAATTAAAATCATAGACATTACTTACAGCCATAAAATTATATAGCCATGTGACTATATAATTTATTGTGGTAAAATGCAGTAAATTATTATGCCATTTAGGCAAGTTATTTGAAATAAAATCTTCTACTATCCCATTCTATTTTATTCTCTTTTTGTTTCTTGTTTGTAGGAATGCAAAATATTTTTTATTCTAGTGAATAAATAAATACAACAATCTCTTTATTCCCTGAGGAAGAAGTACTATCTTGTTACAGAAGAAAAGACTTAACAAACAAACAAACAAAAAATACAAAGAATTACAGGATTTAGCTAAGCTTGTGTATTAGTTCATTCTCACGTTGCTACAAAGAGATACCTGAGACTGGGTAATTTATAAAGAAAACGATTTTAATTGGCTCATGGTTCTGCAGGCAGAAGCACCGTGGCATCTGAGGAGGCTTCAGGAAACTTACAATCGTGACAGAAGGTGAAGGGGAAGCAGGCACTTATTACATGGCTGGAGCAGAAGGAAGGGAGAGATATGGGAGGTGCTACACATGCTAGACACTTTTAAACAACCAGATCTCGTGAGCACTCACTCAATATCAGGAGAGCAATACCAGAGGGATATCTGTGCCAGGCCCCACCTCCAATATCGGGGATTGCAATTCAACATGAGATTTGGGTGGGGACACAGATGCAAATCATATTAGCTACAACAGAAGAAATTGGGGAAAAGCCTGGGAACATATATTGGGAGTATGCCTACATTAATAAATTCTTCCTATTGAAACTTTCACAGATGAACAGATACAATATAAGGTACATGAATACAGAGCTTGTTGGTTTGGTGTACCACTGACTCAGAACTTAAAATCTTAGCAAGGACACTTCGAGCTACTCTTAAAATACAGCCAGCCAACGATGGTGTTTTGAACCTGGGAAGCAATAAAGGCTTACATTAAATAAAGTGAGAATGCCAGAATGGTTTTAGAAGAGTCTTGAACAAGGCGGCAAATGGCTTAGAGATATGGACATATTAGAATGAATATTTTATGTAATCCCATAAAATTACCTGTTTATTATGCTGGGATGATTTAGAAGCCACTCACGTAACTAAAATGGTAATAAATTTGCTAGTGAGAGGCACTACCATATTTGAGAAGAAAAGAGGTGGGTATCTTCTGTAGGCTAAGAGTGATGATATAGATGCTGCTATGAAGTTGGACTCACAGTACAGTAGTCTGCAAACTTGTCTTTAAAGGGTCAGATAATGAACATTTTAAGGTTTGCAGGTTAACAAGCAAACTATTGGATATCATACAAATACTTAGCCATCTAAAATATAATTAATTAAAAATATAAAAACAATTATTAGCTTCCATTTAGTACATGAAGCATGCTGTATTTGGCCTGCAGGCCATAGTTTGTTCAGCCTTGTCCTAGGTCAATGGAGATGATAGGATTCCAACATAGCAGAGGTCAGGAAGTATCTCTTAAAC
>NW_012116489.1:234924-236583 GCF_000951035.1 Colobus angolensis palliatus
TTGTTGAGCTACCCAGTCTATATATTTTGTTATGGCAGTCCCATTGAATTACTACAGTGGTTTTATTTTTATTTTAAAAGTTTTTCTTTCCAACTTTTATTGTATGTTCAGAGGGTACCTGGACAGGTTTGTCACATAGATAAATTGTGGATTGTGGGGGTTTGGTGTACAGATTATTTGGTCACTCAGGTGATGAGCATATCACCCGGTAGGTAGTTTTTTGATGCTCTCCCTTCTCCCACCCTCCACCCTCAAGTAAGGCCTGGTGTCTATTGTACCCTTCTTTGTGTTCAAATATACTCAATGTTTAGCTCCACTTAAAAGTAAGAACATGTGATATTTGGTTTTCTCTTCCTGTGTTTTATATTTTCTTCATCCAGTCCACTGTTGATGGGCATCTAGGTTGATTCCGTGTCTTTGTTATTGTGAATAGTGCCATGATGAATATACACATTCCTATGTCTTTATGGTAGAATGATTTCTATTCCTCTGGGTATGTACCCAGAAATGGGATTGCTGGGTTGGATGGTAGTTCTGTTTTAAGTTATTTGAGAAACCTCCAAAACGCTTTCCACAGTAGCTGAAATAATTTGAATTCTCACCAGCACTATATAAGGATTCTCTTTTCTCCACAACCTTGCCAACATCTGTTTTGACTTTTTAATAACAGCCATTTTGACTGGTGTGAGATGATATCTCATTGTGGTTTTGATTTGCATTTCCCTAGTGATTAGTGATGTTAAGCATTTTTTTTTACATGCCTGCTGACTACGTATATGTCTTCTCTTGAGAAGTGTCCATTCCATTCTTTGTCCATTTTTTTTTAATTTTCTTTTTTTATTGTTAATTTATTTAAGTTCCTTATGGATTCTGGATAGTAGGCCCTTGTCAGATGCATAGTTTGCAAGTATTTTCTTCCATTCCATAGGTCATCTCTTTACTCTGTTGAAAGTTTCCTTTGCTGTGCAGAAGCTCTTTAGTTTAATTAAATCCCATTTGCCAATTTTTGCTTTTGTTGCAATTGCTTTTGGAGTCTTTATAATAAAATATTTCCCAGGACGTATTTCCAGAATGGTATTTCCTAGGTTATCTTTCAGGTTTTATAATTCTGACTTTTACATTTAAATCTCTAATCCGTTTTAATTGATTTCAGTTTATGGTGAAAGGAAAAGGACCAGTTTCAATCTTTTGCATATGGCTAGAAAGTTATGTGAGCATTATTTATTGAATAGGGATTCCTTTCCCCATTGCTTGTTTCTGTCAAATGTCAGATGGTTGTAGGTGCGTGACTTTACTTCTAGGCTCTCCACCCTGTTCCATTTGTCTATGTGTCTATTTTTGTACCAGTACCATGCTGTTTTGATTACTGTTGCCTTGTTGTATAGTTTGAAGTTGGGGAGTGTGATGCCTCTGGCTTTGTACTTTTTGCATAGGATTGCTTTGGCTATTCAGGCTTTTTTTGTTTTTTTTGTGGTTCCATATGACTTTTAGAATAGTTTTTTCAATTCTGTGAAAATATCACTGGTAGTTTGAGAGGAATAGCATTGAATCAGATGGTGGTTATAAATTTTCTCTTTCTATTCAACATTTTAGGTACTTTACTATAATGTGTTATGTGTTATATACTATAGATCATATGTTTATATTATAGATCAATAT
>NW_012116489.1:236650-240928 GCF_000951035.1 Colobus angolensis palliatus
CCATTAGTCTATATGTCTGTTTTTGTACTACTAATGTGCTGTTTTGGTTACTGTAGCCCTGTAGTATAGTTTGAAGTTGGGGAGTGTGATGCCTCTGGCTTTGTACTTTTTGCATAGGATTGCTTTGGCTATTCAGGCTTTTTTTTTTTTTTTGTGGTTCCATATGAATTTTAGAATAGTTTTTCAATTCTGTGAAAATATCACTGGTAGTTTGAGAGGAATAGCATTGAATCAGATGGTGGTTACAAATTTTCTCTTTCTATTCAACATTTTAGGTACTTTACTATAATGTGTTATGTGTTATATACTATAGATCATATGTTTATATTATAGATCAATATATAATATCTATATGATATTGATAATATATATCATACATGTTTGTGTGTGTATACATATTTATGGAAGGTCTGACTTTATATATATTAAATAGTATATATAGTATATATATAAATATGTAGTATATAAATATATAATATATAAACACATACTATATATACTATGTATACTATATAAATATATGGTATATATAAATATATAATATATACATATATTTTGTATATTATATATATTTATATAATATATAAATATATAAATATAACATATATAAATATATGTATATTATATATTTATATAGTATATATGTTATATTATATATAAATTATAATACATATATAATCTCCATAAATCTGTGACTTCATATCACTAATCAGTTTTTGGAAATTATTAGCTATTATTTATTCAAATAATTATCCTAATTTTTTGAATTTCTAATGGGACTGCATTTTCACATATATTAGACCTGTTCATGGTATCTCTGTTCTCTCTGTATTCTCTCTAAATATTTTCATTTTAGTATTCAGATCTCCAATCTTGTCTTTTGCTGCTTCTCATCTGTTTTTCAATACAGCCCTTTAATTCTTAATTTTACATATGGCATATTTTCTATTCTTTTAATTTTCTCATAACTCATTCTATAAAGTCCAGTTCCCTGATGAAAAATTCCAATTCATCTTTATTTGGTTGAAAATATGAATTCATCTCATATTATAATTTACATCTTAAATCCTCATAATCTATTTCTCCTCTGAAACTATTTCTTTGTTTCTTTTCTAATCTTTATTATTATCATGATCACCATAATTAGCACCATCATTTACTTTTGCCTATTGCTGTGACATGTAATTTTTTAAATGGAATTGTGTAGAAAAAATTTAGAAATATTTTAACACATTGGCTTATCTTTCTTTATAGAGTGCTTTCTTTTGCTTTTCACATGTGGTTAAATTTGGGCCATACCACCTTAATCCAATATGAAATTAAACTTATTGGAAACAGATTACAAATCATTATGAGATCTGGTCTACATCTTATTTGATTTTGTCTTCATGCAACTGGAAGGCTAGTGTATCCATAAAAATTGTTCCACCTCTGGAAGCCCTGAACTTTAATCCATGCTTCCATAGTCTTGGTAAATTGCTCATAGCTATCTTCGGTTTCCAGACTCTAGAACTCAGTATAGGTTATTGAAAATTATCATAATTCAATTAGTGATTGAGCTAATAATTGGTGGGATTTCAATGTTTGTGACAGCTAGTCAGTTCCTAAGTTATTGTGTTTTTTTGTTTTTTTTTTTCAGAGTATATTCCTTCAGGCCTCACAAATAAAAGGCTGAAGTATTTATGTGCTCCTTCCCCTCAGTCTTACATTCAATTTATTTTATCCCACCTCTGGGAGATTAAAAAAATATATTTGTTCAACTTCTTGAATTCCATACCACCATATGTGGATTGTCATATCCCTAGATGGAAGAATCGCACATGGGAAATCTACATTCACCTTGTTGCTTCTCCTCTGTCCAGTATCTTGTTCCTACAGGCCTTGAAAGCTTTAAAGTGACTACTAAAAAGAAGTTACTCAAATTTTCTAGCTTTTGGTTGGAAGATTTAACTGAGACAAGCTAATGTGCTATTCGTGGAAATAGTAATGCTGTGGTTTATATGCAAAGATTCATTCCTTTGTTTCAATTATGCATATTTTAAGCATATCATGATCATTGAAAGTCACATCAAAATTATTTACATCTTTATTTTTGTTTTGCAGCATAATTTTTGTATTGTATCATGTAGCACCAAGAAAGTGTGTAATTTTCATATGTTAGCCACAGGTGAAAAAAAATTCTGCTTGGAGTGGAAATATTTCATTTTTCAATTAACTTTTAACCTAAAAAACACCATAGTATTAAAAATACATTTAGTTTACTTAAGAAGCAAAACCTACACAGCATAATTAACTCATGGGACTTTCTAAAGTTACAAGGCCAGAGTTGGGCATATTTAATGCTATCAATTAATTATCTAGAGAATAGTGGATATCCAATAACTCACTCCATGCTGTGGTAAACATTGAGAAGCAAGCAACTTATTTGTTATAATGTCATTGTTTGTTCTTGAGAATACATTTCTGAATTATATATGAAAGCTAATGGGAAATATGATTATCTAATAAAATTTGTTTTACGAAAAACAATTCCTTAACAAAAGTCACAGTAAATGATGGCAAATGAATGAAACATTAATTATGTGTTAATCTTGCTTCCCCTTTGCATGCATAATTACTATTTATTCTTACAACACTTTGAGGTAGATATCAGGTTTTTATGACCTAAATAACTCACCCAAAATTACAGAGGTAGTAAGTGATACAGATATAACTTAAATATATCTCTTTCTGATTTCAATGATTGTTTTCTGAATAGAATTTTTCTTCCTGACTCATCATGTTACTTCATAAATTTACAACTCATTCTCAAAGGAAGAATATTTAAAATACAGAAACTCGTTGCCTGTTTATTACTAACATTGAATGAGCTGAAATACAATAATATGGATCAATTTAAGAAATAGAGAAATGTGTTTATTTTTAAATGCCTTTACATGCCTTTTCTTTTAGCTCTAACATCTTCATATTTTCATCTTTTCCAGTAATTTACTTAAATGTTTAAAAATGATAAACCAAAAACATTTTTTGAAGAATTTAGTTGTTTTGTTCCATTACTCAGTTTTCCACTTTAGTCATAATAGTGGGAGATGAATTCATTACATTTTATTCGTGGAACACAAAAAGTTAGCCATTTGTTTGTTTGTATTAAATATACATTTAATCTATAAGCACCAGACATTGAATTATACTAGAAATGGATAACTACTTAGACAATATACCTCAATATCACGGTTATAGTTATCCTTTATCTTTTCTTACTTGGTGCTTGGTAGAATATGTTAAACTATCATGCTCCATTCAGTACTGGCTCTGATTAGCTACTGCGTGTGAACCCAGAACTTTCTATATGCTATTGCATTGAACAAATATATCTGTATTAAATACCTTAAAAATATTTTGTAGTCAGAGATTGTAATTAATTATCTTCTGAAATATGCTAAAATACCAACATTTTATTATGTATTCATCAAGTTATGGGCACTGCCTTAGTCATTATGTTTGGCCTCAGGGCCACACAATGTAATGAAACAGATACACTGAAGTGTGATGCAGATAATCCCCGAGTGTTCTAGGAATTTAGAACTAGGTCACTTAATTCAGATCAAGTGAACATAGAGGGATTGCAAGAAACATTAAAAATAAAAGTAGAGGAAGAACAGAGAAACACAAGAGAAAGTCTGAATAACTACAAATAATTCATGTTGACTAAATGTAGAGAACAGAGAGCTAGAGAAAGTAATGACATTTTAGAAAGCCAGATAATGCAGAGCAAATATACTACCTGTTGGAGATGAAATGCGAGTAAGTGACTCCCTCCAGTTCAGCAAAAATCTTGTCTCAAAAATAGGTCTGAATTGAGGGCCAATTTACAGGAATTAGGGTTCTTGATATGGCAAGTGGTCAATAAAATAAACGGGACCAGGTGTCTCCAGCTTTGCATGAGGCTAGTCTCTCAGGCGATAATTGGAATAGTAACTTAGAATTAGATCTATACTAAACATTACGGCAATGCACTCCTTTCTTACCTTGGCAAACTCTTTTTACATTTGCCATTCGTTAACAGGGGAGACTTACTAGCTTAAAATAGTGAGATTTAGCATTTAGCCTGACAAAGGTGTCATATCAGACATCTGCTGCATTATTTGCTATTGTCTTTAGAACTTTCTGTTGTTTAAGTGATGTGAGCCTTTGTCAACTCAAGTGGTTTAAGTCAGCAGGCCTACAAATTAGTGTGATAGGCAAAAGTGTTAGCAAAAATCTTTAAAAAAAAAAAAA
>NW_012116489.1:248908-250842 GCF_000951035.1 Colobus angolensis palliatus
TCTGAATATAATTTTAGATATTTATTTAGGAAGATGGTCAGTTATAAAGAGAAAATAAGAAGAAAAGAAATGGCTGTATCTTTTGCAATATTGAATTGATTAGATCTGTTGATTTGATCAAAGAGAAAAAACTCAAATGAATCTTAGAGGATTTATTGTTAAATGTTTATTATCATATTGACAAATATTCTTTACAATTAAGAAGTAAAAGTTTAAACATTAAAAGAATTGTGTTGTATTTAAAATTTGTACTTTAGATTCTATTAATTAAGTTCTTGCTATAAAAAATGAGGACATTAATATATATTATAATGCCAACTTCCAAACTTCGGTCTTCTTATTTGTTAGTCTTAGTGTTAATTTTAAAATTTAAAATTTTGTAGCATTTAACTTCTATTTTCTCTGAGAATTTTAGTTTTTTACCACATTAAATGTATCTAATGCCTATATTAAATCTTTTTACAACACTTTCTCCATTTTGCTTTATTTTGAAACACATTCTGTCCCATTAATTGATTGGGAAATAAAATTTTTCACAAATGTTTATATGTACTCTATTTCTTGAATTCTGTCGTGATACAAATATCTGTCTGTTACCATCAGTTCTAAAAGATCATTCACATATTTGCAATTTTCTTGGTTCATTCTTTTTCTGTGATTTTTGTCGAAATTGCTTCGTATGTCTAAAGTGAATGTTGCCACGGAGATTCTGAGGCCTCATAGATTTTTCATGTGTAGTTGATTTATTGTTATTTATTTTTGCCTAGACCCACATCTAATTTCATCTTTTTGATTAAGTTCATTGCCTTGACTTCAGTCATTCTTATTCTCTCTCTGATATGCAATGAGACATCCACTATAACAAAATCTTTGTTTGTGTAAGTAAACCTTTCTTCCCCCAGAAGGTTTAAATTTTAATCTCATTTATTTTTTAGTTTTATAGAAATACTATTTTAAATCTCATTTGTGTGATTTATATAATTAACTAAAAGATAACTATTCTTATATAATTATATTCTCCATTTTATCCTGTGTAATTTCCTCCCACCTAATGATTGTGTTATCATCTCTTTTACTTTTATTCTTGTTTTGATACTTGTCATTGGACTTTCAATGTTGTTTAACATTAATTTGTCTTACATTTCTTTCCTAGGATACCTGATGCTGTTGATGCTTTATTTTCTTCTTTAAACTGTTCTAATTCTAATACAGCTTTTAGAATAGAGCTTATGTTACAATTTCTCTCAGGTTTTGATGAACTCTTTCTTTGTTTCAACAAGGTCTTTTGTGAGGTTTCTATAATCTGCCTTTTAATTTCATCCTTTGTTCATTTTATCTTTTTTTTAAGTAACTGTTAATACATATTCCTGCTGTTGGTTTATGTATGATTATTTCTTAACTGAAAAAAAGTAGACAGACTTTTGTTCAAAACATTGTCATGTAATCAAAATTATGTGATATGGGTGACATGTACTATTGGATAATGCATAACTGGTTAAACCAACAGACAGAGAGTGCTGTGAGCTCACAACAGTGGAGCATTAGCAAATATGCATACCAGTCATCCTTTGAGACTGAGGCAATTCCCAATCTTTCTTTCGTTTTCTTTGTGTGTGTGTGTGTTTCATAGGGTACAAAAGAGAGAACTCATAAGACTTTATTCCACTATCTTTAAATAAAAAAACTATGTTCTGTAGAATACTAGAACTGAATGAAGCATTATAGGCCATTTAGTTGAACCACTCTATTTTACAAATAAAAAACTTGAGACTTACAGGCAGAGTTGGAGCTAGAAAGGAAACCTTCTAAGTTTAAATCTAGTGTTTATCTTACTTTTGGAAACCGCTTATGTGTAGAAGAAACATATGTGTTCCACAGAGGACATTTCTGTTGTATTCATAGGTAAAACTGATTCTTGTTTCACAATAATCTCA
>NW_012116489.1:251447-255037 GCF_000951035.1 Colobus angolensis palliatus
AAAAAACTATGTTCTGTAGAATACTAGAACTGAATGAAGCATTATAGGCCATTTAGTTGAACCACTCTATTTTACAAATAAAAAACTTGAGACTTACAGGCAGAGTTGGAACTAGAAAGGAAACCTTCTAAGTTTAAATCTAGCGTTTATCTTACTTTTGGAAACCGCTTATGTGTAGAAGAAACATATGTGTTCCACAGAGGACATTTCTGTTGTATTCATAGGTAAAACTGATTCTTGTTTCACAATAATCTCAGTGCCATTATTATGGCTCCTCTCCCCTCATCAGACTATGAGTTGCTATTGAACTTCCTTCCTTTCTTTGGTTTTATTGGGTAAATTAGATCGTTTTGAATTGAAAGTAAGATGTGCAGATAGAATTATATGCTACATGTTGGTGTTTTTTTTATTGACTGGAAAAGTGTTCTTAAGCTTTATTTTTCACTAATCTTGTTTTGTCAGTGTAGGAAGAAGAGGAAATAGTAGTACAAAATTTGTTTTTGAAGGTAGGTCAGTGATAGTTCTTGAATCCATAAATTCGTTATTATAAAATTCTGCTATTATTTTGTATGAGTCCTGTCTGAACCGATGCACCAGACCCAGTATCCAGCGTTTCCATTGACACCTTAGGACTCTGCCCTTCATAGATGCAAACATGTATGATTTCAAAATACTTACATCCATCAAAGTGCAGAGAGTCAAATTTAAGAGAAAGTAGACTCTGCTTCATGATCAGAAGTTAAAGCTTTGCTGTTATCATTTCTCCTCTCTGCCTTTGACTTGCTTATTTATTTATTTATTGAGTTACAGTGAGCATCAAGGTTAATTTTATTTTAAAACCATCATTTCCTTCCTGTTCTATGAGGACCTCTTTTACTTTTATGATTTTTATTTGTGTGAATGTAGGGGGTGAATTACAATTTTCTTACAGGAATGTATTGTGTAGTGGCATAATTTGGGCTTTTAGTGTAATATCACCCAAAGATCGTACATTGTGCCCATTAAGTAATTTCTCATTCCTTACCTACCCCCACCTTCCCACCCTCCTCAGTCTCCATTATCTATTATTCCACACTCTCTGTCCATGTGTACATACTACTTAGCTCCAACTTATAAGTGAGAACACCCAGTATTCAACCTTCTGAGTTATTTCACTTAGGGCAGTGGCCTCCGATTCCATACATGTAACTGCAAAATATATTATTTCATTTTTTTATGGCTGAGTAGTATTTCATGGTGTGTGTGTGTTTGTATATCATGTTTTCTTTATCCAGTCATTCATTGATGGACACTTAAGTGGACTCCATATTTTTGTTATTGTGAATAGTGCTGCTATAAACAGACTGCTTCAGGCATCTTTTTGATATAATGATTTCTTTTCCTTTGGGTGTTTTTCAACATTGAGTTCTTCAAGCCTAACTTGGTAGATGTTAGCTACTTGCTCTTCTTAATCTTTACAAGACCTTATTGACATTGCTCAGATCAAGACCCATTTGCTTGCCTACCTGGGTCTAAAGTTCTGGCATTCTCCCTGAATGACATTTGCCCAGCTTTTGATTTATTGACTGCTTAAAATGCTACTGTTTCAAAGTCCCTCTCTACAAGATGTATTGCTCTCCTGGTTTCTTTAAATCTGTTTCAGCTCAAAGAACAGCATGATATATTTTAAAAGAATTTACATGAACCATTTTTAGAATTTTACAATCTCTTTAGAGATTGTCCTTGATGCTTACCTTTTCATGGTTCTAGCTAAACATGTTGTCTATGAATACAACTGCTCGATCTTTTGAGGATCTTAATTGAAATTGAATTAATAGTTGTTAAGAGTCCTTTCCCTCACATAATTCTACAAGTACAGTAGAATCAGATTCTCAGAAATTTTGTTCTAAAACTAGAGTTTCCTTGACTTTTTTCATCTACACTCCATATTCCCTCTGTCATTAAGTCTCCATTTCAATTGCCACTGCTTTAGTTCCTCAGTATCAACATTTCATAGTTGGGCCATTGATAAAGTTCCATGTTTCACTCTTTGCTTCTTCTTTGCTATCTTTTAGCCTTATCTTGAGTGTACCAACTCAAGCATACATAAAAATTGCATAACCATGTTGTTACATATGTATACCCACAGACTCAAGCCCTCTGAAATTCTCATTTACTGTCTCCAATATTGGATTCAAATATTGCATGCTTAGCTAGCAACCCATATGATTCTAATGTAGGAGCTCAAAAGAGTATACATTGAGAAATGTCATGTTCCAGTATTATAACACTTTTGCAGAATATACATAAACTGTCCATAACCACCCTCTCATCGCCATTCCTGCATCATAGTTTTATACACTAGGAAAACCTGTTTGTAGTTACCCACACATATTATGTTGTATTTTGCTTACGTGTATTTCCCCTGAGTTTCTCCAAGTTTCTTTCACTTTTAATCTTCCTTTTCCACATCCCTTATGATTCCATTCAGGCATCACTATTTCTGAAATGATTTTCTGGACATCTTCAGCTACTTTCTGTCTTTCAACAATTCTCTCTTCATAACTCTATTAGTATCTAGTATCATGTTGCATAATATAGTAATTTGTACATATTTTTCAATTTCATCCTCTTTATTGTACATACCTCAAAGATTGATCATTCATCTCGATTTTCCTGACATTTAGCAAAATTTCTGGTATAAAAAGTGTTCAAAAATATTTGATGAACAAATAAATAAATCAGTAGTATGAATTCAGTTTTCAATTTTGCCATTGCAATAGTTAAAAGGGGATAGAATGAGATTAACAGTTAAGTCCTTTCCACATCTGAAATTCAATTTTCTCAATTTGCATGAGTTGAGATATATAAAAGGAATATGATATTCAGTATTTTAGAATAAATACTGAGGAAACCACTGATTGGGTAAAACATCTAGAAACTAATCTTCATCTTATAAATGAGAAATATGAGGATTTTCACTTGCTGGAAAATACAGTATTTACTAGTTGCAGAATTACAACTGATTATTCTAAAAAAATGACATATTTATTCAGTGACATATGGTATGATTGAGGAGATAAGATAATATTAAATTATTACAGAAATGGTAAATATAAAGTGCAAGTAAGTGCAATATATGTTAGTAAAAAAATTATAAAAGATGATATGTGTAGTGGGATCATGATTGAACCCCAACATTTGGTAGGATTTGGATAGAAAGGGGGTATGAAAGACAAAAACATTTAAAAAGACACAGGTTGGCATATCTGAAAAAAAAAAAGTTGTAGTCAAATGTGATGCAGACCCCCATACTTCCTTTCGAAAATAATAATTTGGAAGTACCAACTTGCCTTAAGTAATAATTTTCTTTTAATGTCATATTCATTAACATTCAAAATGTTTTTATATTATCATTTTTGTATTCATCAGCTATATGAATAATAATAGAGTTAATCAAATAGAAGAATAATAATACTGCCCAATAAAATGGTGTTCTATTATGAACCATAGGTCATCATCATGCTGATATTTAAGTCTCTCTTACTACCTCACTGTATTTTGTCTTTCAAAACCAATACATGTTTTTCTTTCCAATTTTTATTTTAGGT
>NW_012116489.1:255087-256699 GCF_000951035.1 Colobus angolensis palliatus
TAGTTAAAAGGGGATAGAATGAGATTAACAGTTAAGTCCTTTCCACATCTGAAATTCAATTTTCTCAATTTGCATGAGTTGAGATATATAAAAGGAATATGATATTCAGTATTTTAGAATAAATACTGAGGAAACCACTGATTGGGTAAAACATCTAGAAACTAATCTTCATCTTATAAATGAGAAATATGAGGATTTTCACTTGCTGGAAAATACAGTATTTACTAGTTGCAGAATTACAACTGATTATTCTAAAAAAATGACATATTTATTCAGTGACATATGGTATGGTTGAGGAGATAAGATAATATTAAATTATTACAGAAATGGTAAATATAAAGTGCAAGTAAGTGCAATATATGTTAGTAAAAAAATTATAAAAGATGATATGTGTAGTGGGATCATGATTGAACCCCAACATTTGGTAGGATTTGGATAGAAAGGGGGTATGAAAGACAAAAACATTTAAAAAGACACAGGTTGGCATATCTGAAAAAAAAAAAGTTGTAGTCAAATGTGATGCAGACCCCCATACTTCCTTTCGAAAATAATAATTTGGAAGTACCAACTTGCCTTAAGTAATAATTTTCTTTTAATGTCATATTCATTAACATTCAAAATGTTTTTATATTATCATTTTTGTATTCATCAGCTATATGAATAATAATAGAGTTAATCAAATAGAAGAATAATAATACTGCCCAATAAAATGGTGTTCTATTATGAACCATAGGTCATCATCATGCTGATATTTAAGTCTCTCTTACTACCTCACTGTATTTTGTCTTTCAAAACCAATACATGTTTTTCTTTCCAATTTTTATTTTAGGTGCAGAGGGCAGAAATGCAGGTTTGCTACATGGGTAAATTGAATGTAATAGGAGTTTTGTATTGGTTCATTTTCTCACTGCTGATAAAGACATACCTGAAAAATGGGAACCAAAAGCAGTTTAATTGGACTTACAGTTCCACATGGCTGGAGATGCCTCAGAATCATGGCGGGAGGTGAAAGGCACTTCTTACATGGCAACGGCAAGAGAAAAATGAGAAAGAAGCAAAAGCAGAAACACCTGACAAACCCACTAGATCTTGTGAGACTCACTATTACGAGGATAGAATCAGAAAGACCATCCCTCATGATTCAATTACCTACCCTGGGTCCCTCCTACAACACGTGGGAATTCTGGGTGATATAATTCAAGTTGAGATTTGGATGAGGACACAGCCAAACCATATTATTGTGCCCCTGGCCCCTCTAAATCTCATGTCCTCACATGTCAAAACCAATCATGCCTTGCCAACAGTCCCTCAAAGTCTTTTTTTTTCTTTTTAAATATACTTTATGTTCTAGGGTACATGTGCACAACGTGTGGGTTTGTTGCATATGTATACATGTACGATGTTGGTGTGCTGAACCCAATAACTCGTCATTTACATTAGGTATATCTCCTAATGCTATTCCTCCCCCTCCCCCCTCCTCCCACCCCACAACAGTCCCCAATGTGTGATGTTCCACTTCCTGTGTCCAAGTGTTCTCATTTTTCAATTCCCACCTATGAGTGAGAACATGTGGTGTTTGGTTTTCAGTTCTTGCGATAGTTTGCTGAGAATG
>NW_012116489.1:262161-264021 GCF_000951035.1 Colobus angolensis palliatus
TGGTTTAAAGTCTGTTTTATCAGAGACTAGGATTGCAACCCCTGCTTCTTTCTGTTTTCCATTTGCTTGGTAGATCTTCCTCCATCCCTTTATTTTGAGCCTATATGTGTTTCTGCATGTGAGATGAATCTCCTGAATACAGCATACTGATGAGTCTTAACTCTTTATCCAGTTTGCCAGTCTGTGTCTTTTATTTGGACCATTTATCACATTTACATTTAAGATTAATATTGTTATGTATGAGCTTGATCCTGTCCTTATGATGTTAGCTGGTTATTTTGCTCGTTAGTTGATGCAGTTTCTCCCTAGCATCGATGGTCTTTACATGTTGGCATGTTTTTGCAGTGGTTGGTACCAGTTGTTCCTTTCCATGTTTAGTGCTTCCTTCAGGAGCTCTTGTAGGGCAGGCCTGTTGGTGACAAAATCTTTCAGCATTTGTTTGTCTGTAAAGGATTTTATCTCTCCTTCACTTACGAAACTTAGTTTGGCTGGATATGAAAATCTGGGTTGAAAATTCTTTTCTTTGAGGCTGTTGAATATTGGCCCCCATTCTCTTTTGGCTTGCAGAGTTTCTGCTGAGAGAACCACTGTTAGTCTGATGGGCTTCCCTTTGTGTGTAACTCAACCTTTCTCTCTGGCTGCCCTTAACATTTTTTCCTTCATTTCAACTTTGGTGAATCTGATAATTACGTGTCTTGGAGTTGCTCTTCTGTACATCACCATCATCAAAGACCAAAGGTAGATAAAACCACAAAGATGGGGAAAAAGCAGTGCAGAAAAGCTGAAAATTCTAAAAATCAGTGTGCCTCTCCCCCTCCAAAGGAACACAACTCCTCGCCAGCAATGGAACAAAGCTGGATGGAGAATGACTTTGACGAGCTGAAAGATGACGAGCTGAAGTTTGATCAGATGATCAAACTTCTCCAAGCTAAAGGAGGAAGTTCAAACCCATCGCAAAGAAGCTAAAAACCTTGAAAAAAGATTTGACGAATGGCTAACTAAAATAACCAATGTAGAGAATTCCTTAAATGACCTGATAGAGCTGCAAACCATGACACAGGAACTACATGACAAATGCATAAGCTTCAGTAAATGACTTGATCAACTGGAAGAAAGTGTATCAATGATTGAAGATCAAATGAATGAAATGAAGACAGAAGAGAAGTTTAGAGAAGAAAGAGTAAAAAGAAATGAACAAAGCCTCCAAGAAATATGGGACTATGTGAAAAGACCAAATTTACATCTGATTGGTGTACCTGAAAGTGACGGGGAGAATGGAACCAAGTTGGAAAACACTTTGCAGGATATTATCCAGGAGAACTTCCCCAACCTAGCAAGGCAGGCCAACATTCAAATTCAGGAAATACAGAGAATGCCAAAGTCTTAACTCGTTTCAACATTAACCTAAAAGTCCACAGTCTGAAGTCTTATCTGTGACAAGGCAAATCCCTTATGTCTATGAGCCTGTAAAATCAAAAGCAAGCAATTCACTTCCTAGATGCAATAGGCTACAGGTATTGGGTAAATACAGCCTTTCAAATTGTGAGAAATTGCCCAAAGGAAAGGGATTACATAGCCCATGCAAGTCCAAAATCCAGTAGGGCAGTCAAATTTTAAAATTCCAAAATGATTTTCTTTCATGCCAGGTCTCATATCCAGGTGACACTGATGCAAAAGGTTGGTTCCCATGGTCTTGGGAGGCTCCACCCCTGTGCCTTTGCAGGGTACAGCCTCTCTACCGGCTGCTTTCACAAGCTGGCAATGAGTCTGTGGCTTTTCCAGGCGCAGGGTGCAAGCTATCGGTGGATCCACCATTCTGGGTTCAGGAGGATGGCAGCCCTCTTCTCACAGCTCCACTAG
>NW_012116489.1:264071-272280 GCF_000951035.1 Colobus angolensis palliatus
GTCTGTGGCTTTTCCAGGCGCAGGGTGCAAGCTATCGGTGGATCCACCATTCTGGGTTCAGGAGGATGGCAGCCCTCTTCTCACAGCTCCACTAGGCAGTGGCCCAATAGGAACTGTGTAGGGGCTCCAACCCCATAATTCCCTTCCACACTTCTTTAGCAGAGGTTCTCCATGAGGGGCTCACCCTCACAGCAAACTTTTACCTGGGCATCCAGGCATTTCCATACATCTTCTGAAATCTAGACCAAGGTTCCCAAACCTTGGTTCTTGACTTCTGTGCACCTGCAGGCTCAACACAACATGGAAGCTGCCAAGGCTTAGGGTTTCCATCCTCTGAAGCCACATCCCAAGCTGTACATTGGCCCCTTTCAGCCACGACTGGAGTGGCTGTGATACAGGGCACAAAGTCCCTAGGCTGCACACAGCACAAGGTCCATGGTCTCAGCCCACAAAACCACTTTTTTTTCTTCCTTGGTCTCTGGGCATGTGATAGGAGGGACTGCTTTGAACATCTCTGATATGGCCTGGAGGCATTTTCCCCATGTTCTTGAGGATTAACATTAGGCTCCTTGCTGCTTATGCAAATTTCTGCAGCTGGATTGAATTTCTCCCCAGAAAATGGGTTTTGCTTTTCTGTCATAAATCAGACTGCAAAATTTCCAAAATTTCATGCTCTGTTTCCCTTATAGAACCGAATGCCTTTAACAGTGCCCAGGTCACTTCTTGAATGTTCTACTGCTTATAAATTTCTTCTGGCAGATATCATAAATCATCTTTCTCAAGTTCAACGTTCCACAAATCTCTATGGCAGGGACAAAATCCCAACCAGTTTCTTTGCTAAAACATAACAAGAGTTGCCTTTAATCCAGTTCCTAACAAGTAACTCATCTCCATCTGAGACCACCCTCAGCCTGGACCTTATTGTCCATATCACTATCAGCATTTTGGGCAAAGCCATTCAACAAGTCTCTAGGAAGTTCCAAGCTTTCCCACATTTTCCTATCTTTTTCTGAGCCCTTCAATGTGTTCCAAATTTTGCCTGTTACCCAGTTCCAAAGTTACTGCCACATTTTTGGGTATCTTTTCAGCAACACTCCACTCTACTGGTAGCAATTTACTGTATTAGTCTGTTTTCACACTGCTGATAAAGACATACCCGAGACTGAGAAAAAAAGAGGTTTATATGTACTTACAGTTCCACATGGCTGGGGAAGCCTCAGAATCACAGTGGGAGGTTAAAGGCTCCTCATACATGGTGGCAGCAAGAGAAAATGAGGATGAAGCAAAAGCAGAAACCTCTGATAAACCCATCAGATCTCCTGAGACTTATTCACTATCATGACAATAGCACAAGAAAGACCGACCCATGATTCGATTACTTCCCCCTTGGTCCCTCCCACAAGAAGTCAGAATTCTGCGAGATAGATATCAAGTTGAGTTTTGGGTTGGGGACACAGACAAACCATATCAGGTGTGATGTGCAGATTATTTTGTCACCCAGGTAATAAGCATAGTACCTGATAGGTAATTTTATAAGGCTAAACTTCATCCCACCCCCTATCCTCAAGTAGTCTTTGGTGTCTATTGTTCTCTTTTTTTATGTCCAGGTTTACTCAGTGATTAGCTCCCACTTACAAATTAGAACATAAAGTATTTGATTTTCTGTTCCTCTGTTAATTCACTTAGGATACTGGCCTCCAGCTCCATCCTGTTGTTGTAAAAGACATGATTTTGTTCTTTTTATGACTGCATAGTACTCCATGGTGTATATGCACATTTTCTTTCTAGTCCACTGTTCAGGGGCATCTAGGTTGCTTCCATGTCTTTGCAATTGTGAAGAGTGATGTGGTGAACATATGTGTGCATGTCTTTTTATGGTAGAACAATAAATTTCCTTTGGATATATACCCAGTAACAGGATTGGTGGGTTAAATGATAGAATTAATAACATTTAATAGTCATTTTTATAACATTTGCTTGTTCTCTTCACTCTCTTTTGTGATACTATCTCTCTTCACAGATTATAAAGACTTTATATCTGTACAAAGATTATATATATATAAATATTATACATATATATATTCCTGTATGTTTATATTCTTTGAGATTATGAAAAATATTGTAAGTGTTATCAGTGTAATCAATGTAATTTTATAGTCTTAAACAGGTAATGGTAATGGTCTCCAGATTTAGAATGGAACTATATAAATTTGTAATATTTAGACATATATGTGCAACACTTCATTGGAAAATTTATTGATCTAATAGTAGCAAGGTTGTGTTTATCTTATAGATAAGCTTATAGACTGTTATTTATTTGTCAAAATAGATAGTGGCTTAGTCATTAAACTTAAGTTGTGGTCCCAATAACAGGAGCATTGACATTCTTTACAAGTTTTTTTTAAAAATACATGTGTAGTTGATGATATCATTATGTGTAAACCCTTATTGATTATTAAAGCATACATGTTAGAATGTAGTAATTTTTGAAACATTGAATATTTAATAATCATCAGTTTATTTTATGCCCACAAGATATATATAGATTTCCATTCCAAAGATTTTATATTTCTCTTACTTCCATGGTGTAACCACAGTATTATTGTTCTTGCAGGTGAGAAAGACATATAAAAGAAAACATAAGAAATTACTTGAAAACTGTGACTGCTTCTGATTTCAAAGTTTCTATGTCTAAATGGAGTAATCTTTACTCATATTCCACTTTTATGTTCTTTGTTCAGATATCATTCGATATCATTCGTCCTGTTCACACTGAACTTTTTCTTCCAAAGACAGAAAAATTTGCTCTCAATATGTGAGGCCCCTGTGGACTTTCATTTGTGGGAAAAAATATTCTCATAACTATAATTTTATTTAATCACTCAAGCATCATTCTATTATTTTAGCTAAGGCAAGGACTGATTCTGTCCCTTAATCTTATGATTAAATAGAATATGTGTGGAATAATAGGTCCAAAGCCAGAAAACGACCTTTCAAAGTGAATATTAAAGGCTATTAGAGTTTTTTATTTTATGCTATTGTCATTAAAATACATTTTGCTTTCCTTTAACTTCCTTGATAGTATTTGCCACATTTTCTCCATTGATTATTCAAAGTAACTTGGCTTGCTCGGGTTGTTGATTTTTTTTTTTTTCTTAAATAATCAAGACTAAAAAACTATGTCAAAGATTTAAAATACCATGACTTGCTTTTCTAGTCAAGAAGGTTAATCAGAAAAAGGGTTTACTCTTTTCCCGATTGGGATATAAATTCTTATACTTACAGAAAAAAAAAATGAGTAGTCAATATATTGGACAAAATATATTTTTTCACAGCTTACTAAGTAAATATTTACATATATATGCCAAAAATATTCTAGACCCCTATGTCCAATTCAATAGGCAGACTCACATATAATTATTTGAATTTAAATTTAAATTAATCAAAATTAATAAAATTAATATTCTGCCTTATCAGTTGAAGTAGTCATATTTCAAAGATTTAATAGCCACCTATGGATAGCAGGTATTCTATTGGATAGTCTATAAGTAGAATGTTCCTATCACAGCACAGAATTTCATTGATCTGTGAATCTTAACTCTGGAAACAAGGTTTTCAAAAAAAATTACCTTTTGATGAGCTCACGTAAAGAGAAAAATATATGCAGTATGAAAAACAACAATATACCCTCATGAGTATTTTGATAGACAACATAGGAGTGGTAAACTGTAGAAATGAGAGTTGTTGTTCATTTTCAAATAAAAATGCAACATACGCTGTAATTAAATATTATTCATTCTTACAGGTATTTTGTTGTGTGGCTTGTTTATATTTACTACATAAAATTTATCATTTTCAAATAATTTGTATTTATTTTTCCTTCTTCTTCTTATGTGTCCTACTGACTTTTTAAAAAATAATAGCTAGGCTTTTCAGAACCATGTTCAATGTAGTAGTCACAGCAACATCATTTTAAAATTCTGATTGAAATAAAAATATTTCCAAAGTTTAACTGCTAACTATAATTCTTGCTGTAAATAATTTTTCATTTGATTTCCAGTAAAATTAGGAAAAAATAAATTTACAGACTAAACTTTGCTCACTGCATTTTGATTTTAATATATGTGCTTCTACTGATTGAATATGATTTTTATTTATGTTTGTTATATTTCAATTTCTTTTCAATTATATCTTATGATTTGTTTATAAATTGGTCTACAAATTAAAAAGTATTTATTATAAGACAGTAATAAGTATTTATCATAAGACAGTAATAACTAACATCTACCCATAGAAATAAAATGTGATTCTGTTTTGCTAGATATCACTACTCAACAGAAAATGTTATAAAATTCAAGTTCAAATTGCTTTCCTTTTTAAAATTTCATCCTTTGTTCAAAATTACAGCATATTTTAGTTTGCCTCCTATTTCTTCTAAGGATTCTTTCTACAGCTATTTATTTTTCTCCTAGGGATTATAATTGCCTTCAGCTTATATCTTTTCTTAAATGAATAAGCAAATATTTACACTTTGTCAGAGAGACAATTCAGATTATTTTTCCTACACGTTTTATAGTTCAAGACATTTTATCAAATCTCTCTAACTTCTAATCATTCTTTCTTCTGCTCTGAAACATTCTTTATTACATTGCTGAATATTTGCCCCTCCTCATGCACTAATTCCTTCTTTGAATTCATAACTTGGATTTCCTGGGTTCCTCCTCTGTACTATTATGACTTTTATCTCTTATTTTGTTATGTTTAGCTTTTATATCTGTGTTCTAAGATAATTTTAATTAATTGCATTTTTCAGTCTTTTTCTAATTTTTAAAAACTCATTTTTTTGTTAATGTACCCATATTTTCTTATTTATTTATTTATTTATTTTTTGAGATGGAGTCTCACTCTGTCGCCTGGGCTGGAGTGCAGTGGCAGGATCTCAGCTCACTGCAAGCTCCGCCTCCCGGGTTTACGCCATTCTCCTGCCTCAGCCTCCCAAGGAGCTGGGACCACAGGCGCCCGCCACCTCGCCCGGCTAGTTTTTTGTATTTTTTAGTAGAGACAGGGTTTCACAGTGTTAGCCAGGATGGTCTCGATCTCCTGACCTCGTGATCCGCCCATCTCGGCCTCCCAAAGTGCTGGGATTACAGGCTTGAGCCACCGCGCCCGGCCCCATATTTTCTTAAAAGTACGCTATTGTCTTGAAAGTATTAATGATAACCCTGTATTAGTTAGGGTTCTGCAGAGAAACAGAAACCATAGGAGATTTATCAAGGGATGTATTATGAAGAATTCACTCATGCAATTATGAAGGATGAGAAGTCCCAAGATCTGCTGTCTTCAAGCTGGAGATACAGGACAGCCTGTGGTATATACTTTTAGTCCAAATCTGAAAGTCTGAGAACCAGGAGAACCAATGGTTTAAGTACCTGTTCTGGTCCAAAGGCAGAGGGCTGATACTAATAATTTGAATCCTAGTCAAAGGGCTGGAGAAGAACAATGTTCAAGCTCAAACAAACAGTCACAATAGAGGGAGAGTTAATCCAACCTTCCTCTATCCTTTTGTTCTCTTCAGGCCCTCATGGATTGAGTGATGCCCACCTGAACTGGAGAGGGCCACTTGCATTACTCAGGCTACCAGTTCAAATGCTAATCTCTTCTGGAAACACCCTCAGCTCACAGACATACCTAGAAATAGTAATGTTTAACCAGATACCTGGGCATCCAATGGCCTAGTCAAGCTGACACATAAAATTAATCATCATATCCACTAAGTAAATATTCCTATGTTCCTATGTGATTTTACTATCCCTATAGTATTTTTGAAACATATGGGGTTAATTTATTCATCTAACATTTTCATTTTGTTCTTGGCTGTCCATTTATGTTTGTGATTAATACAAGTCTCTTTTGCTGCAGTACTGGTTTATTTCCATAGTCCTCACCCAGAATTGGTAGGTTAATTATGTGTGGGAGGAATGTATCTACTTGCAAGTCTCATTTTAGAGGGTTTAGGTGGTAAGTAGGCCATGGAGGGTGCCCTTAACCCAATCAGCTCAGAGGCACCAATCTTCACTAAAATCCCTAGCATCCTCAATCATGGTATTTAATTTCTTTAGAAAAACACATTACAGGTTTTATCTTGGTGTCCAATATTCTTATTCCTGTCTTTTGTGCAGATGCTGCTAAAATTGGAAGTAACTCCCTGTACATCCTCCAATTACCTGATCGCTGTGTATAGGCTCATGTTTGCTCTCTGCACTTGCAGTGATCTTAGAAATTCATCAGAGTCATGGTGACAAGAACCACTTGCGTCTTTGCTCTAGTCTTTTATTGTTAAACTTTTGGTGTGAAGATTTGCTTCTTCGTTTATCAGCATAACTCTTTCCACATTCCTAATGTGTCTAAAATGATTGCTGTTGTTTCACATTCCTCTTGCTCAGGCTTGGAATAGACTTAATAATTTTGTTGATTTAAGCTCTTTTTCATTTTCATTGAAATTCTAGGAGGATAAATAGGAAATAAAGCTAAAGTCATATGCTGTAAGACAAATATTTAAGTGCTATTTTCTCTACCAATGATGAGAACAAAATTCTTATAATCTCTTCCCACTCAAAGGAAGCGTTCACTGCATCCATTCTCCCCTGTAATCTTCCATATGTTGTAAGATCATTTAAAACCTTTTTAAACATTGTATCTCTAAGTTGCAAAAACAACCTTTACAGTTTTGTATTAAATTTTTTTGTATTATTAATACATTATATTAGCCAATGCTCTCTCATATGAATGTACTCTATCCTATCAATATTTATTGCATTTATGAAAACCTCTTTATTTTGTCGTTAAACTTGAGTAGTTTTATTTCTTTACTGTTGACATAGTCCTATATTTAAGATCATTTTTTCTTTCTGCAGAGCTATTAAAATTTTCCACTGTTATCTTAATTTTGCACAGATTGGAGGCCAATATAAAAGATGTTCATTTAAGAATTTACCTATTTGGTGTTTGTATTGTTTTGTACGCTCAAAATTTTTAATTTTTTATTACTGTAGTGCTTATACTTTATGATTTTGTGTTGAAGCGTATGATACATTTCATTATTTTTACTGTGTGTCAAACAAAATTCTCATTTTTAAAATGCTGTGCTTTGATAACGTATACCTCTCTTTTCTTTGTACTTGTATTCCTGAACTACTGTAAGTCAAATTTTGAGACTTCTGATTCTATACCTATGACATTTTACTTTTAAAATATGTTTGCTCCAAACTTGATCTCCAATGGTTCAAACTCTAGCTGTGATTTAACTGCAATTAGGTTCAAATACTGAGCTTTAAAACTGTGTACTTTTACATTTTAAAAATCTTTTTAAATTTAAAAAAATCAAAGCCTCTACTTTCATTATGGATAATATATTCTAAATCAACACAATATTTTTGTATATACATAATTTTATTATTTTAAACTTTTGTTATTCTTCAATTTTTTGTTGTTGCAAAAAACTTTTCACTTTTAAGCTAAAGGCATAATTAAAGGATGATTTCTAGTTCTCTGGGAATATTAAATAATCGGGACTCGAACATATTGGTGGCTAGATACATACCACTACAGCAAGTGCTGATTTATACAAAATTGTTAAAGCCCTGGCAACAGTAGTTGTATGGAGATGGTGGATGAAGCAACAGAAAGTGCTTCTTGATATGATCAAGGGCCTCCTTGCCTTCCTGATGGCAAAACAATCACTCTGTTTTTGTTTGCATTTTGTTTGCATTTTCAAGCCTCACCACCTGCTTCAGAAGTGTCCCACCTTCAAAGAGGTGCTATTTTTGGCCCCAGACTTAGGGAAAACATTGGCAACCTTACTCAGTGCTCAGAATTGAAACATTGCTTTTCAGTGACATTTTAATACTTCTCTGTTCTGCCACCCAGACCTAGTGACTACTCCTAGTCACACATCTGAGTACAGTATCAGGTTGTTTTGTGGAGATATTTTAGCATTCACTTCTGAAAGCACCCTTCTTTCTTTGCAGTATTGCTGGAAATTTATATTTTTTAATATCTTTTAATTCAGCTTTACTAAGGTATAATTGAAGAATAAAATTACATATTTTAAGATATGCAACTTGATATTTTGTTATATAGATATAGATTGGGAAATGATCACTACAATCAAGCTAATTAAAATATCAATCTCCTCATATTGTTTTTTTTT
>NW_012116489.1:274786-275187 GCF_000951035.1 Colobus angolensis palliatus
GGGACCCAAAGTGAGATAACTTAAAAATGGGGGCATTTACTCTCATATTGTTCTCCTGATAGTGAGTGAGCTCTCATGAGAGCTGATGTTTTATAAGGGGCTTCCCCCATTTTGGTTGGCTTTTCTCTCTCCCACTGCCATGTAAAGATGGATGTGTTGCTTTCCCTTTTGCCCTGCTTGTAAGTTTCCTGAGGCCTCCCCAGCCAATGTGGAACTGGAAGTCAATTAAAACTCTTTCCTTTATAAATTACTTAGTCTCTGGTATGCCTTTATTAACAGTGTGAGAAGAGACTAATATAGATAGTATGAACATTTAAAAATATTTGTTCTTCCTTTCCATGAATACTGGATGTCTTTCCATTTATCTGTGTCACCTTTAATTTCCTTCATTAATGTTTTAT
>NW_012116489.1:275245-276259 GCF_000951035.1 Colobus angolensis palliatus
GTTATTTGTATATGTATTTTTGAGAATTTTTATTGTGATTCAATGTTGAATGTTGTCAAATGCCTTTTCTGCATCTATTGAGAGATCACGTAGTTTTTGTCTTTTATTCTGCTAATGTAGTATATCACATTGATTGATATGTGTATGCTGAGCCACACTTGCATTGCAGTGATAATTTCCAGTTGGTCATGGTGTATAAGTCTTTCAATACGGTATTGAATTTGGTTTGCAAATATTTTATTATATATTTGTGCATGTATGTTCATCAGGGATATTGACCTGTCATTTTACATTCTTATGGTATCTTTGGCTTTGGTATTGGGGTGATGCTAGCCTCACAGAGTTTGGATGTATTCCCTTTTGTTCTGTTTTATGGGGAGAGTTTAAAAAGTATTTTATTTAACCTGTGTTATCTAGAGTGACAGAACTAATAAGATATATATATATGGGAGCTTATTAAGGGGAACTTATAAAGGGGAGCTTATTAAGTAGTAGTAATTCACGCAATCACAAGGTCCCACAGTAGACCATCTACAAGCTAAGGAGAAAGAAAGTCAGTCTGAATCCCAAAACTGAAGACTTGTAGTCTGATATTCAAGAGCAGGAAGCATCTAGCACAGGAGAAAGATGTAGGCTGAGAGGCTAAGCCAGTCTAGCCTTTTCATGTTTTTCCATTTGCTTTATGTCCTGGCTGCACTGGCAGCTGATCAGATGATGCCCTCCCAGATTAAGGGTGGGTCTGCCTTTCCCAGTCCACTGACTCAAATGTTAATCTCCTTTGGCAACATCATCACAGACATACCCAGGATCAATAATTTGCATCCTTCATTCCAATCAAGTTGACAGTATCAACCATCTCAGTATTGGTATTCTTGAATGTTTGATAGAATTCAGCAGTGAAACTATCAGGTCCTGGGCTTTTCTTTGTTGAGAGGTTTTGGATTACTGATCCAAATGGCTTATTTCCTATTGGTCTGATCTGTTCAGGCTTTCTATTTATTTATTTATTTATTT
>NW_012116489.1:277129-279445 GCF_000951035.1 Colobus angolensis palliatus
AAAAAAAAAAATCCTTTCGGTTTCCTTCAAGAGTGTTTGTTAGTTGTCAAATTTTTTAGTTCATTACTGCTATTGATTTCTAGTTTCATTCTATTTTGGTCAGAAAAGATACTTGATATGATATTGATACTTTTACACAGATAGGGGACATCTAAGACCCCTGGAGGGCTTGAGTGTAGGACAATAACTTGTCCTGCTTTTTTCACAGAAACATGGCAATAGAGGCACCAATGGACCAGAAGCCTAAAGTTACACACTGGTCTTACTAGGGACCTGTGTGGAGGTATAACTGAGTCTGAATTTATGTTCTTTATGTAATCTTCGGTACCATATATAGGAGTCAGTGCTTATAAAAAAAAAAAATAATAAACCTCTTCCTGACCAGCACGGATATTGTTTCCTCAACAGTCACTGCTGTGGTAGCCGGTAGACATTACCTAATTCCTTTGGGAAAGTTGTTTTAGACAACATAATTGCTCTAGGCTCTCTTTTTGCCTAATTTGGGATAACGTGTGCAATTGCTAACACCTCCTGCTGTATCTGGATAAACACCTCAGTGATTATACAAATACAAACAGAGGAGTTCTGGAAGTATGCCCACTAGTTGCAGACAGTGGGGCTAGCTGAAGGATCCTTCTTTGACCTCTTTAGCAATCTTACTTATATCACTGGGACCTTGGGCCAGATTGCTGCTACAGGCAGGCCTGATCATCCTGTTTGTGGTGGTAACCCTCCTGGGCCTAACGAAGTATATTTTGGCTATAGTTCAATGATGTTGCCCTGAGATTGTGTCAGTCAAGGTGTTACATAGATCCAATGAAGCAAATCTCCTCCTTCAGGTATGAGGAGGCTGGTGGGAATATAAAATGTACTACCTTTGCTAAGGGAGCTATCTGGGTCTGGTTATCAGGTGAACTGCAATTCTCCCCTCTCATCCTCCTCTACAGTTTTAGTTCTCAAGAATGACTGTAGAATGTACTGGGTGTATAACATCCTGAGACAGAGATAATCTGCCTGGAATAGTTCTGGCTCACTTGCTGTCTCTTGTTTCCCTAGAAATAAGATGTCCTTTAACACATTAGCCCATGTTGTCACGTTGCCCAGGGTGTTAGGTTCCCTTTGGTTACAAAATTCAATGTGGCTACCTTCTAGGGTCTCTCAGCTATGGAGAAAGTGAGACCTGGGCAGATGAGACTCCATCTACTCTGGGCAAATTTCCTGAGCCTTGAGGAATGAGTCCCAGGGTTCTGCTATACCTTGCTGCCTATCTGTGAGTAGTCAAACCACTTCATGTAACTTAGTGTATGTGTGGGTATTCTGGCTTACCAGATTTAGACAAGCTGGTAACCAGTGTACAGTGAAATTGATTTACACTTGCAGCCAAAGAGATTTCTTTTGGTGTGGAGCTGTGCTGGCCCAGAAGATAACATAATAACAATAAAAATGTTTCCTACCCTTGTCTATGCATTTGTCCTCAGTTTTTGTGTTCCCTTGGGTTGCTACAGCTTCTGAGATGTACTTCAGAGTATTCCCAAAGCTATTTTCATTAGCAGATAGTTGTTAAATCATTGATTTTGTGGATGGATGTCACCTAGGACTTCCTAGTGCACCATGTTGCTGACATCCTATTTTATGTTCTTTATTTCCAGTGGAATTTAGAAGAGAAGAAAGGTGCGGAAGGTATTTGCTTATTTACTTTGGATTAACTATGCTCTCATATTTCCCCAGGATCTGATAAATAGATAGTATATGTGTAACATGTTGTGGAGGCTGTCGTTGTAGTTATTGTTACTCATAATATTTATGTTTTTGTATTAACAGCTTCTTTTTGGCAGTATATTCAAAAGATTCTATTAAACTTGCATTTCAGAAGCCTTCATCTTGTTTCTAAATTATAAGTTCCTAATTATAAACTTATGTTCTATACTAAACTTATACCCAGAAGAAAAATTAAACATAATAATGATTACGTAGAGTTCCCTTCAAACTGCAGGGACAATACATTATGGCCTCTGTAACGAAAGGTAATTGTTTTCTGGTCAAGGACCCATCCGTTATCATATTTTAAAGCCTTTCCTCAGATTCTTCATCTGTGTCAAAGGACTAGAATTAATCTTACCTCATTCCACTTTCAGATATCAGTAATTAGAAGAGATCTTTAAATATTATAGCTATTGAATTATATTATCAGTATTTTATTATTCCTTTTCAGAAAGTGAAATATCTCCTGTTGAGGAGATGGGATCTTAATTGAATGCTTAAAAGGATATTTTTCCTAAGCTTTTCTTGAAGCTTGCCATCACTTCTTAATCACTG
>NW_012116489.1:284705-285026 GCF_000951035.1 Colobus angolensis palliatus
TCTTGGTATTTGATTTTCGTTTGATGAATTCTGAGGCTGAATACCATTCCTGTCACATGAAGTGTATGTTTTCTGTGCTGTAATAAATTAACCTGAACTTTGTGGCTTAAAATACATATGTTCTTTGATAGTTCTGGAAGCCGGAAGTCTGACATCAGTATCACTGGGCCAAAATCAAGGAGTCAGTAGACCCTCTTCCTTCCAGAAGCTCTAGAGAAACTATGTTCCTTGCCTCCTCCAGCTTCTGGTGGCCACCAGCCTCCTTAGGTTTGTTACTGCATGACTCCAGTCTTCAAGGCCAACATCTGTAAATCCTGTGCT
>NW_012116489.1:285506-302932 GCF_000951035.1 Colobus angolensis palliatus
TTCCTAGCCATCTGTGCACTTGGTCAAATATGTATTTTCTTATTTAAGATCCCGCTAATTTTGTGCATGGCCTGCCACACTAATTCTGGATATGCCCACCCCAATCCCTGTGTGGGAACCAGTACTTCCACTCCCTAAGAAGCGTTGTTTTCATCCCCAAATGCAGTGAGTCATTGGAATACATACCAAAATGTTAAGAGATAAGTGAAGTATTAGACTTAATAAGATAAAAAGAACAAATTGTTTAAAAAAGAAAAAGAAACCCTATTTGAAAACAGTATCATAAAAATTCTAGAAATAAAAGATGTGGTAATTAAACTAAAATCCCAACAGAAAATGCAAAAGACAAATGCAAATTGCTTAGTAGTATTTAAATAATAAAATATTTGAGTTGAAATGGATAAAAACTGTTCCAACAAGGGCTATTTATACAAATAATCTAAAACGTAAGTTTGGAGTGAAACTGAAGATCTCGAAAGACAAAATCACATAGTTATTTGACATGGAAATCTAGTTTCTTCAGCATTTCTACTATTTTTAGTACTATGTCAAGGTGAGCTTGGGAAAATATATATTTGTATCTCATATATATTTATAAAAATTCAATTTCAGAAAGCAACAATGAGAAGAAAAACAAAATATAATGAAATTGTTATCATTGGGTAGAGAGTAGATAGGCTAGGATTAAGGAGATGAAAAAGAAAACAAGAATTCTCTATGCGCAACTTGACTTACAGTTTTTACTTTCAAAGAATGTAACTATTTTACGTATTTCATAAAGAAATGGAGAAAAAGAAAAAACATCTAAAACTTGAATATAAACTAAAACAAATTAATTCTACATCAAATTGGCAACAAAGCTAATTATAACAAGTGACCTTAAAAAGTCATGCATATTGACTGTAAATGTTAGCACAGAGTACAAATAAGCATGAAAAATAGTTAAATTTCATTGAAGAAACTTATTTTAACATTGATAATATTAGCATTGCCATTTGAAATGATTGTGTGTGTGTATATATATATATACACACACACATACTATTGTAGCACAAATTAAAAAGACAATAGACTGTTTTTAAGAGCTAAGATTTTCAGTATAAGAAATGAAACCAGAAAGTAGTTTAAAGTCTAAGCAAGTCATTATAATATTAAATATTGAATTACTAATTCTTTAAGAAAAAATGTATGTTTTTTGAATCTTCATTGAAAAGGCCTGGAAACTTATGTTGTAAAACTAATTTGCATGCCAAGAATCCAGACTGTCGTCTCTAACTACCACTTTTTCCTAAAACTATTAAGGCTGGTAGGGGGAAACAGAACATTTCTAATATTAGACTGAAAAGTTAACACTCAGCTAAGGAATCTTGTGGTATAAGAAAATAGAAAGCCACTGGGATCATGCCAAAAAGGACAGAGGAGCAAACTTGAAGGGAATCTCACTGAGAATGGAATAATTTGAGTATTACAATATATAAAGACTGACATTTATTGAAAGACATCAAGTATCTAAAATCCATTTTGGTTTCTAAGGAATGAACTTCTTACTCTCAAAATTAATAAATAAGGGAAAATTAAGCCTATAGTCTCCCTTTCTTGTAATAGTCTTGTAAATATTTTTCTTCATAAGAAACACAGAGAAAATTAATCATCTAAAGTAATAATACATGTAGTCAATCGTTATAAGTAGATGATGCGAGAATTTGGTAAAATTTGATAAGACATTTTGTAGTCATTAAGTCATGCGATAACATCTGAATGTGCTGATTAATCTTAGCATGGCTTAAATTGTATCACATATATTGGTGAATATTAATGTGATGCATTGGGAGTACAGAGCACCACCTATGAATTATTCTTGCAAAAAAATATGGCCTTGTCTCTAGAACTACACATTTATTTTTTCAAGTAAGAAAAGTTACAAGATAAAGAACTCTCTAAGGAGGAAATCAAATATATCCCAAAACTGCCTATACTAGGGATTCAAATTCTCCAAAACTACATGGAATGGAAAAGGAAAAAGGAAAGAACAAAGTGACTGGTTCAGATTAACACAATTTGAGAAACACGACATATAAATTCATATCATGGGCCTTGTTTTTGTTTCGATTTGAATGCATCAATTCTGAACAGACATTTTAGTGAACTGAAAAATTTGAATATGAACTAGGCCTTAAAATATGTTAACCTAATATTATTTTTTATTGTGCTAAGCTTGATAGTGACATTGAGATTATAACAAACAAAACAAAAAACTCATGCATTTGTAATACGTATTGAACTACTTGCTTGTAAAATGAAACATCTGGAATATGTTGGCTCCAACTAGACAAAAGGATATGAATTAATATTTTAGATTTTATAATATTGGAAAAATGTTTATAATTCTCAAAACTGGGTTATGGGTATATGTGTTCATTATAAAATTTTTACTACTCTTATGTAAGTAGAAACTTTCATTATAAAAAAGAACTGAGAAATGACATATTACTATGCAGATAAGCAATCATTTGACTGACAGTAGATTTTGTAGCTGCACTAATAATGGCCAGAGATACTGGACTACTGTGATATCTTCAAAGTGCTGATGGAAAATAGCTGTCAATCTAAGATTCTCTACTCATTTACATATCATTCAAATTTGAACATGATACAAAGGTATATCATATGCTGAGACATTGTACAATAAATGCAAGGAGGGAGAGTCAGTAGTAGTTATACATTTGATTAATAAAATCTATATTTTTAAATTTAAAAGTTTTCTGAATTAAATAAGACATCATTAAAACTTTTTTTCAGAATAATTCTAATGTAATACAAAGAATAAGTAAAACTGAAGCACAAAAGGGCGACTATGGAGAAATTCAATGCATATTAGCTTTAAGAAGAGTGATAGCTAAAAGGGAATACAAAGTGAAGTGCTTTTTGTTTTCTTCTGTATTTGCATTCTTCTGAAAGCCTAAATAAAACAAATTCAAACAAAAGCATAGGTATAACTTTTGAAAAAGGAAACAGTAGATGTTGAAAACTGAGGAAAGTGGTGGAAGCAAATAATTGAATGTATAATTTTTGGTTAAAGACAACAGGAGATCAGATCAAAAGTTTAGATGAGAAAATTAATCTTGAACTGTAGTAGTCCATCTCATCCTTGGAGAC
Organism: Colobus angolensis palliatus; assembly: GCF_000951035.1. NCBI lineage: Eukaryota > Metazoa > Chordata > Mammalia > Primates > Cercopithecidae > Colobus > Colobus angolensis. Next base: position 288,663 of record NW_012116489.1, read on the forward strand.
TGCAGAAGAAAAAAACGAGTAAAGAGAAAATGCAGAGGTTTATTTATTGATATGAGCAAGCTTGGGGATTTTCATAGATTTCTTTATGAAGTAGAAAGCAAGGTTACAACTAAAAATGCATAGCAAGGGATAGATATGAGTATCTGATCTGTGGCACAGTTATTAGGAAGTATTAAACAACCTACAGAAGTTAAGGAAAATGAATTTGTTTTGATTTTCTTCTGCACCATTATATGAACTGCTCCATAGAGCTTGCATGAGAGCAGAGACTGTGGATATTTGATCCTGGCCAGCAGAATTTGTCTTAGAACAAAGAACAAAGAAATGGTGTATTAGGGAAAGCGTCAACAGGGGTCAAGGGATTCACCTGTGATTAAAGAGTGGCGTAAAAGAAAGAAAGGTTTTCTGTGAGAGTGGAACAGTTCCTTATACCTTTCCCAGTTTACTACTGGGAAAAGAAATATATATATATATATAAATTTAAACATAAATGTAGTTTATAATATTGAAATTCTCAATTATCATATGTATGTTTAAATATATAATTTAGTTATATAAGTATATATGTTTAAATATATCATTTTTATATGTGTATATATGTTACATACATGTATATATAATATATATACATATTATATATAAAATATACATATATATAAATACCTAAGCCTGAAACTTATAAAAGTTTCTAAAGAAAAATCATCCATAATTTTTTGGAGGGAAAAACTCTCGATGGGTATATGAATTCAATCACTCTTTTCTTGGTCTACTTCCCTTAACTTTTACTAAAATGTCTAGGTAAGAGACAGATTTGGAGATAATGACAGATTTAGGAAGTGTGAATAATGATGAACCCCAAACACTTTTGTGATTATAATGCCCTCAGGGATTGGATCAATAAGTAAAATACAATCTTTCAATACATTTCTGGCATACATATATCATGTGTACTCAATGACTGTCTGTTTCTGTAGCAGTTTTTTTCAAGTAAGTAGTCCAATAAACCCTAAATTATTAATTGCAAATACATTTTAAATATTTAGGAAAAAGTTCTATGTCAATGGTCTTCCTGGGGAGCTAAAATAATAAGTGGCTAGATGACTTATATGTTTGTATATGATTTATTTTCATATTTTCTATTTTGCCATAATTTCATAATTATTAACTTAAAATCTAAAAATTAAATCTGTTTCCATTTTGCCACATGTATAAAAAGCAGCAAGGGTATATTATAATAGTTAAACACTTATCTTTTGAAGTTAGCTGGGATAAATTCAGTTGTTTCTCTACTCATTTTGCTTGACTTGAAGCAAGTTACTTAACATCTCTGAGTATGGAGTACCTCATAAATCTCACATTCTCAACAAGTTCTTAGGTGTTGGTGAAAAAATCTCACTCATGTCATTGAGTCTCACTCAAATGACGTGCATCTCATACATAGACAACTATACAGTATGTCTGTGATATTAAAATATTTTGGGAAAATTGATTTAAAAATATGAAATGGCTATGGGGGGATGAGGGGCAGTAGTAAAATAAGGTTGAGAAATACTATAATAAATTAACATTTCTATATACAGTAACTGAAGATAAAGTTGCAATTATGCAAGTTATCATATGTAACTGATTAAAAATGTCTTTATTCAAAAAGGCAAATGATAGTTTTATTTAATTTCATAATAATGCAGATGACCCTTTGTATCTGCACATTCAACCATGTATAAAAATATTCCAAAACAAAAGGAATAACAGTACAACTATTAAAAAAATATGAATAAAAAACAATATGTATGGTATAACAACAATTTACATAGCATTATATAAGTAATCTAGAGGTGATTTAAAGCATATGAGAAGATGTTTTCAGGTTATATGCAAATACTATGCCATATTATATAAATAGAGTTTTGAGCATCCTCAGATTTTAGTATTGCTGGGGGTCTAGAACCAACCACCTGTGGATACTGAGGAACTACCATATTGATTCTAACCTGGTGTGTTAGTTTCCTATGGCTGCCACAAGAAATGGCCACGAAGTCGATGGCTTAAAATAACAGAAATTCCTTCTCATAGTTCTGGACACCAGATGTCTAAAATTAAGCTGTGAGCAGGCCCACACTCTAGGGTGACAATGATTTCTTTTATCTTCCAGCATCTGGTGCCTCCTGGTGTTCCTTGGTTTGTGGCAGCAAAACTCCAGTTTTGGTTCCATCTTCATTCCTGTATCTCTGGCCTTCTTTCCTGTATCTCTGGCTCCTCTTTTTCTGTACCCTTAAAAAAATTATGTATTTACTTATTAGATTAACACATAAAATTATGTGTGTGTGTATATATACATACATATGTACATGTATATTTATCATGTACAACATGTGGCTTTGAAATATGTATACACTGTGGAATGGCTAAACTGACCTTATTATCATATGCAGTATCTGATATACTTATCTATCTTTTTGTAGCGAGAACACTTTGTATCTACTCTCAGCAATTTTCAAGAACACAATATATTGCTATTAACTATAATCACCATGTGTACAATAGATCATTTAAACTTATTCCTCCTACTTAACTGAAATAGTAAATCCTTTGACCAGTATCTCTTAACTGCCTCAATCCCCCATCCATCCCCTAGTAACTACCATTCCACACTCTACTTCTAGGGAGATCAACTTCTTGAAATACACTTGTAAGTGACATCATGCACTATTCATCTTCTGTGCCTGGCTTATTTAATTTAACATAATGTCCTTCAGGTTCAGTTATGTTGTCACAATGACAGAATTTCATTTTATAAGGTAGAAATAGTTGTATTTTCTTGTGTATATATGCCGCATTTTATAAATAATACTACAATGAACATAGTGGACCAGATGTCTCTTCAATATACTGATTTCATTTCCTTTTGATCTATACCCAGAAGTGGGGTTGCTGGATCATATGGTAATACTATTTTTAATCTTTTGAGGAATCTTCACACTGTTTTCCATAACGGGTGTTTTAACTTACATTGCCCCTGACAGTGTGCAATAGTTCCCTTTTCTCCATATTCTTTCCAACACTTGTTATCTTTCATCCTTTTTAGTAATAACCTTTCTAATCAGTGTGAGGTGATATCTCACTGTAGTTTTCATTTGAATTTACCTAACAATTAGTAATATTTAGCATTATTTCATCTGCCTGTTGGCCATTCACATGTTTTGAGAAATTGCTGTTCAGACCATTTACCCATTTTTCAATTGGGTTATTTGTTTTTTTTACTATGAAATAGTTTGAACTTCTTATATATTTTGGATGTGAATACTTTATTAGTTGTAGGATTTGCAAATATTTTTCCTTATATTCCATAGTTTGTCTTTTCACTGTGTTTATTGTTTCTTGTTTGTTCAGAGATTTTTAGTTTAATGTAATCCATTTGTCTATTTTTGGCTTTGTTACCTGTGTTTTTTGGTTCATATCTAAAAATAATTGCCCAGACCAATGTCATAGAGCTCTTCTTCTGCTTTCTCTTTGAGGAGTTTTAATTTTAGATGTTACACTTAAGTCTCTAATTGATTTTCAGTTAATTTTTGTATATGGTGTGAGATAAGGATCTGATTTCATTCTTCTGTATGTGGCTATCCAGTTGTCTTACCATCATTTATTGAAGAAACTGTCCTTTCCCCATTGTGTCAAAAATCAGCTCACCACACATAACATAAATTTATTTCTGGGCTTTCTATACTTTTCCATTAGTCTATGTGTCTGTTTCTATGCCAGTACCTTGCTGTTTTGATTACTACAGCTTTGTAGTATACCTTGAAGTCAGGTAATGTGATGTTCTTTTCTGTCTCTTGTGAGGATACCTCCTAGTGGATTTAGGACTCACTGTAATCAGGAGTCATTCCGTTTAATGATCCCATTCTTGATTACAACTGCAAATACCTTAACTTCATGAAGGTCACATTATGTGATTCAAATTGGACACATGTTTTATGGGGATATAATTCAACCCATTTCCATCAGAATCTATGAGCTAAGATTGTGAATGGGTAGTCTCTTCTTTGAGGGAAGAGGTCTGTTTTTGTAAAGGTGATGATCCTCAGGTTAGGACTGAGAAGTAGAAAAAGCATTTTATGAAGCAGTTGAATATTTACAAAAACATACGATCACAGAAAAGAATTGGGATGAATATAAATATAAAAAATCAGGGCCTAGTAACAATTTGAAATATAGAAAGGAAACTATATAACTAGAGTTGTAGAATGCTTGTATATAAATAATTGGCCGATGGCTGTAGGCAAGAGTGTCACAGAAGGACTCTTCTGAAAATTAGTGCCTAGATTTTAAGGCTTTTTACAGAATTAAAAGGAAATGTTACTGAGAAGTTTTTTTGGTACATTTGAAGATACTTTGAAGACTATTTTAGAATCTTCCCCAGAAGATATTCCCAGAACTAAAAATGGTGGAATAGACTTCCTTTTGTTAAATTGTGGCTAATAAGTTTATTTCTCTAAATTGAGAAGGATAAGCATTAGAGTTTTGTTTTTCTTTAAAAATGTTCAAAATAAGGAAACTTTGAATATAAATAGTAAGTTGTTAATAAATATATGCACAGATATTATAATACATTCATTTTTAAAACTGTGAACTATAAATTATACATAATTGTCAGTTTTGTTCATTTGTCTGTATTCTTGGGCATTTTTTTTCTGAAGTATATAGACAGTTGCTTTATCAATTGATGAGGACATTTATGGCAAACAGGTCTGTGTTTTAACAGCTTTCAGTTCCAGCACTAGAACGTTGTATTTTAGTACCTTATTGCCTTCTATAAAAATCTACTTATGATTAAAAACTTAGAGTATATTTTCAGTGAACTTTCTGTCTATATTTGAAATTTTAATAATAGAAGTAATAACATAAACCTTTGAAATATGTGGAAAATATTAAACATTAAATAAAGATTAACTTCAATATGAGGATTTTTTCCCTTCCTTATAATAATAGCTTCAAGTCAAATTTAATACATGTTTTATAATGCTGATTTTTTAAATGAATATACTAGACAGAACAAATAATTAATAAGTATAAAAATGCATGCAGCTCTGAAAATTAAGATCGTTTATAGTCCTAGGGTGCCAAATCATAGGAATTCCCAAATGCTAACTCAATGCTATTTCTTCATAAAGTATTACTTTATATGACTATCTGATTACTATTTACTCATTAATTGATAAATTCCCTCATCAATTTTTCAGTGAACTCTCAAGAGCCAAATAGATCTTAGACACTATTCTAGACACTGTGACTACAAACATGAATAAAGTATAGTTTCTCATGATACTTCCTGTCTGGTGAACAGTCTTCACATATTAGATTTAAAGTGAATAGTCACTGGTACTCTCCACTGATACACAGATTCATATACCATACACCCCCTAATTTTGTTTTTTGTATCCACATAGCATTTTACTGGATATATATCAGAGAGTAATACATAAATTACTCTATTGACTCTTAGCCAAGAGATGTGAAGGACAATCCAGATTCACAAACAACTTAAACTGATGAATACATATTTTTGCTATATAAAAACAACAAATATTTTAGTGATTATATAAATCCCTCATAAAACAATTTTATCATTTGTTAAACAGCTTTGCAATTTAAATAAAGAAATGTACATAGATTCATTTCTGTGATGTCATATTTCAAGCATTATTATACAATGAAATAATGAGATAAATTAGTAGAGCACCTAATAATTTGGTAATAAATGCCTAATTAAAAATAGTGTGCTATATAAAAACTGACCAGAGCCATTCGTTATTTAAATGATAAACTTAAAACAGTTGAAAAATGAGATTGCTTTTTGATAATCAACATTCATTGGACTTTATATAGTACATTTACATTTGAAAAGCATATATTTTTATTTACCACTTTTAGCTTATAATTTTACTTCTTTTGTAAATGAAATAGCATTCAAATAGAAGGTTCAAGAAAGTGTAAATATTACTTTCTTAAGTAAAAATAACAAATTATCTGGTTAAGTATATATGATCTATGTATCTTGATATATTTTATACATGTTTAGAAAATGATACACACAATTATTAACAACGATTTCCTTTAGGAAGAAAAACTGGAGTAAGGTAGGATGTTGTTTTTTTTTAATAATTTTTAAGTTATTAAGGTATGAAAAGAACATATTTTTACTGGAAGCCTAATAAGTTTGATTAATGCTTTAAGGAATTATAACTATTCCTTGTCATCCAGACAGCATAAAACTTTAGTATGTATGTTATTGTACACGTAGTCTTAGAGATCCCTATTTAATTAGCTATTTTAACTCATTTCTAAAAATTATGATTAGCATACATTAGAATAAATAACAATTCCCTTAAGACTTATTTTTTTCTTGGTAAGCTTTAAAATGCCTGAAGTTCTGACTTTTTTTTATACAGCACTACATAGGAAATATGTTTTTAAGTCCATTTTTAACTTAATTAGATGATTCACTAACTTGTTTGAAAAATAACTATTGAGTATCTTATATGAGCTAGGGAAGTTTTTATTATCTGAAATTGTAGACTTGATACTTTTTTGAGACTGAATATTATCACTTAAAACATTAATTTCTTTTGTTTTTAAGTCTTATTTGGGTCCTAATTTCATCAGTATATTCTTGCCACTTTTGTGTCTTCAGAATATTTCCTCCTTTGATTCCTCTTTACATAGTAAATCTCCCTTATCATTTCATCTTGATTGCTCCCTGATTCCCTCATTGGTACTTTGCAATCTAGTTAAGCAGTGGAACTCCTCCTATATAACATTTGCTGTCCCATATTTTCCAACTCCTTTTCAGTTAATCAGAGCTTGCAAGTGGGTTCTACACAATAGGCTGTGTACGAGAGTGACATGTGTCACTTCTGGACCAATGCATAGAAAAAACAGCAAAGAAATCTGCAAGTGATCTTTTTCCCTGGCAACAATGTTACCACTTCATGAGATACAGGCTATATCAGATATGAAAATGACTATGTGGATCAGAGCCCACCATTCCAAGTTGCAACCCTAACACGTGCTAAACATATAGTTAAAGACCCAAGCAAATCTTTGTTGTATTAAGCTGTTGAGAAAGCATGGTTAATTTTTTAATTCAACATAATTTGATTTGTCCTGACTAATAAACCAATGACACATTTTTTTTTCTTTATCCAGAGCTATTCTTTCTTTTTAATTATCTGATTTTAGTAAAATCCCAGTTTCCTTACTCATTTAGCCTAAGAAACATACTTATTGTCTCTGTTTCTCAGCCTCCTCTATAAACTGGTAATATTAATCACTGAATCATAACTTTCTGTAAAAAAGAGAAAACTGAAATAAATAGATTTTTCTTTTTCTTTTTATTCCCTTGAATAATTTGGCTTCCATACAGTTTAAATCATTTAGTTGACCTAACCTTTATATTTGTTCTATGTTTCCTTGGGTGACTCACGTGTCCTTACTCAGCCACTTAAAATAAACAGCACCAAAGCACTATACTTGAAATATCTCTTTGTTTATTACATGTATTTTTTCCTAAATGGTCTTTTTTTCAGAACATCAACTAATATTTTATCATCTAATCTCACATTTATCCACCTCCCTTCTGAATTCCGCATATCCTTGTACAAGTTCCCACTGGACATCTCATGCCTTTCACAAGCTGAGCATATCCAAACATCTATACTTCACTGTGTCTCCTTAGGCCATGTGTTCCTTCATGGTCCTTGTCAGCATACCTCTTCTCAGTTTAATTTTTTAAAATATTATTTTCAAGCAACAGATTATAAATTATTAAATTATAGTGCTGCTATTTTATAATAATTTTCTTATTTCTTTCTACATGCACTATATTGGCCTAAGCTCTCTCTGTCTCTCTCTCTCTGTGTCTGTATCTCTCTCTCTCTGTGTGTATGTATGTATATATATATGTATGTGTATATATGTATGTGCTTTTATATATGTATATATGTATATACACACACATATAAATGTAGATACATATGCAGGTGTATATATGTGTACATGTATACACACATGTGCACACACACACATACACACACACAGAGTACCTAGTATATAATACCTCTTAAAATCTTTCTGAACATCAAAATCCTATTCCCAAACTCTTGTCTGCCTATTCTATGTTCCATCCAAACAGTTCTATTCTCCATTCCATAAACAGGAAATTCTAGCCAAAAAAGTATGAGAATAAGATCATAGAACTCTGATTATTCTCAATTTCCTCCCTCCAACTATATTTAAATATAAATAACCTGTCTATTGGCACTAAACTATAGAAAGATTATTTCATCAGATAGCACTAGATCTTTCCATAATCTCCTACAGAATTTGGTTCCTGCATTATAGCATTATCACAGTGTGTCTTACATTTCAGTAATTAAAATGTTTTTAGTTTCTCTATTGATATGTGGCTCATAGAGAACAGCAAGAAGTATCTTAATTATGGTTGACTGTTAAACGACATGGGTTTGAACTGTGTGGGTCCACTTATACATGAAATTTCTTCACTTCTGCCACCCTGAGGCAACAAGACCAACCCTTCCTCATTCTCCTCCTTCTCAACATGAAGACAAGGATGAGCACCTTGATGATGATCCATCTCCACTTAATGAAGAATAAATATATTTCCCCTTCCTTATGATTTTCTTAGAGACATTTTCTTTTCTGTAGATCAGTTTATCATATGAATACAGTATATAGTCCATATAGCATACAAAATATGTGTTAATATTGTTCATGTTATCAGTAAGCCTGACATGAATCAATATTGTTTATGTTATCAGTATAGTGTTAATATTGTTTATGTTGCCAGTAAGGCTATTAGTAGTTATGTTTCTGGAGAGTCAAATATCATTAATGTTTATGATTTTCAGCTGCATACTGGGTTCAATGCCCCTAACATCCATGTTGCTCAGGGACCAATTACATATTCTATTTTTCAGAATTCCTAGAACACAGTGGAGATAAGTACTAATGTCATAAAATTGGAGATAATATGTTTATTAGATTATTTGTAGAAATTAAAATATAGCAATTATGAAAATTATGACAGCTGGGCCTATAATCTATATTTTGTAATTCATAGATTTCATTCATGAATTATGCATGGTACAAGTGAATTGATTCATTTTAATAACACTCGTTTATGGAAATGAAACAGCTAACGCTGATTTTGAAAACAAGTTGTATTAGAGCACTATGAAACAGAAAAGTAATTAATTTTAATATTAGAAAGTCTTTCTCATTTTATTAATACATTTTTGTATATCTACTATTTTGCCACAGCATATGCTATGCCTAAAAAATGGCAAGATATAAGTGAAAAATTCAAATCACTATGAGAGACCATTACACACCCACCCACTAGAATGGATAAAATAAAAATGACTGATGATACCAAGCGTTATGGTGATTCTGCCCAGAGTGTGCCTATAATCATCTAATATGAAGAATTGTTTTACTAATAAACTCTAGTTACAACTGTAGAATGACCAGAATTCCTGAATATGCAGATTGAACTCAGGGTTCATATTTCCTATGTATTTGGCATTCTTCGTTACTCTTCTTTTTCATTTCTATTGCATATAAAATATTATTCCACAACGTGTCAGAAAAAATATTAAGAACAATCAGCTGATAATGATGGCAGTGGCTGTTGCCATCATGCCAGCTGCAGCAGGTACTCCCGGCTTGGGTATACCCACTCCATGGAGCAGATGGTAGTCCCGCCCCTTCTGAGTGGGGTCAGGAGCTCCCTGGGTGCTGATGCAGCGGCCCATCTGCCTGATCTGTGGCTGCAGACCCAAGCCCTCTGCTCCAGGGAGCATGCAGGAGCCCCACTTTCCTGGGAGGGCCTACAGCTGCCCAAACTGCAGCTGTGGATCAGAGCCTCCCTGTGCTCTTGGCAAGTGACTGGGAACAGGCCGGATCTGCCTTCCCGGGTACAGCTGCCGCTGCCCTCCCAGGTGTAGGACCCGGGTGTCTCTGTAGCCTGCACCCTTGGGGCCTGGGAAACCCTCCTCCCCCATCTTGCAAGCTTGGGGGTGTCTCCTCTAGCTGCCCGGCCTCTCTTCTGTCCTGGCCTGCCCCAATCTCACAGTGGGGGTTAGGGTTGAGCCACAGAGACCATGAATAGCAGTGGGAGTTAGATTGATTCCTGGGTAGAAGGGATTGGATCCCTAGTAAGGCCCCACCTCAAACCAGGGAGGACCTGAAAGCTGGGGTCCATGCTGTTGGACAGGGGACCAGAGTGGGGACTCCTCCTGCCTCTTCTGCCTGACCATGGCCGTCCATGGACCAATCAGTACTTCCTCCCCTCTGAAGTCCATAAAAGCCCTGGGCTCAGCCAGAATAAGGCAGAGAATGGCCAGAGGGTGAAGAGGGCAGAGAGACTATTGTACACCAGCTGCAGAGAGGAATACTCTGTCTGATGATAGCTGGAGATGCTGTGATGACCAGCTCTCAGGAGAGAGGAGCTACCTTCTCTGCTGACAGCTGCAGAGACAACATGCCAGCAAAGAGGTGCCACCCTCTCCAGAGCTTCCTCTGCTGAGAACTTAACAGCCCATGGATGGCCTGCTGCAGAAAGTAGCTACCCACTGCGGGCCTCCTTTGAGCTGTTGTATCACTTAATAAAGCTCATCTTCATCTTTTTCACCCTTCACATGTCTGCGGACCTCATTCTTCTGGTGCAGGACAAGAACCCGAGAAAGGCACTACTGGCCACCGAGGTTTCCAGGAAGAAAATCGACACCCTAAAGCTTCCGTAACAATCCTTTACCACCAATAGTTTGTAGGCACCTTTTAGACCCACAGAAAGAACACATGTTTGGCAGGGGACTGGGAAGTAATTACTGCAGTCAGAAAGACCAGACATTCTGGGTGTCCACTGATGGAGTAAGTTATGATACTGTACATCACTAAGAAAGAGATACAGTGTGTTGTGATACTCTTTTAATTCTGGAGGCATTGTATTTATTCGACCCATTTAATGTGTTCCTAGAAAAATTGCTCACTTTTAAAGAAATCTAAGTCATTGACATCTTTTTAGCAAATCCAATTTTCCCAATGACCCAATCTCTCTTACTTCAGAAATGATCGTTATTAAAATGTGCATAATAGACTAGTCTAAAGCAGCATGAAATTACAGCAGATATTAACAGAAGATTACAGTGAATAGTCCAGTTCATTTGTTTGTTAATTTTGGTGGAAGAGTATGCTCCTGAAAGTGGAAATGTATTTCTGTAATTTCCTGAAGTAGTAGGAGAAATTCAGCATCATTAAACACAAATGATATGTAAGCAAATCACTGTAGAAATCTGAGAGCACAAGTAAGGTCGATGTTCAGGTTTCTCAAGTTTTTCATGCAATGACATTTATTTGACTGCATCTTTTATTTTCTCAACTAATTACGGTGGATAAAAATACATGATCTCGCTTTATCTGTGGTTTTACATGATATGGTGGCACGTGTTGGAATTAAATCTTATGAATGTGCTGGAAGAGGCACATTCTTCCATGAGGATAAAAGTCATGTTAGTGTAAACATTACATATTGAAGTGGTGTGTACTGTCATCTACTATACTTATTCAGAGCTTGCTGATGAGATGAAGAATTCAATTTCTTTTCACTTATTTTTTTTTGCATCACAAGCATTCTCTTAAAGAAGAGTAAAGTCTCTGAACAATCACACTCTCATATTTACCATGTTGTAATCCAAATATACATCTGAGTGTGAAGGGTTGAAATGTGTAACACTCAATAACATACAATGACTCATTTTTAAAATGGGTTTCTTTTATGATTATGGTAAACAATAATATATTGTATAATTTCAAATAGCTGGAAGGAGGGTATTGAACGTTCCCAACACAAAGAAATGATAAATATTTGAGATAATAGAGATGCTAATTATGCTGGTCTGATCACTGTACATTATACATATCAAGACACCACTATGTACATCATAGATGTGTATAATTAATACATGTCAGCTAAAAATAAAATAAAATAAATGGGTAACTTTATATCCAGCATTATGAACTTTGGTGACCTGGAGGTTTTATGTGTGTTAGTAGGAATGCGATCAGGTGGATATTTCAGGCTTATGTCATTAGAGGAATAGTAACAAAAGAGACCTATAACCTCCTTGAGGTCATAGGATTTATGTGCAGAGACCAGCAGGTTCTGTTTCCTCATTGTGCTGCAGTTTTTCATATGTGAATGTTAAAGGAAACTATTTCAATTATATACACAATACACTGCTCAGAAACTATGAAGGTGGAAACTAAGTTTGTTTTTCTTTCAACCAGACAAGGAGAGTTAAAATATATACAATCCTGGAAAAAGTCAACATAAACCAATAAATAGTAACAAGATTATAAGCACTGTAAAATATTAAATTGTTAGCTTACATTTTCTACTAGTTTTATTTCTTTTACTAAGTGTAAAATTTGGAAATTACAAGAACTATCCACTGCCAGCTTTTACCTTTCCTAGGCAGTTTTCATTGTGATAATGCCTTTACCAGTTGATCTACAAAACTAAATTGGCAAAATAATGGAACTGAAATTAAGAAAATACTTTGACAAAGGCTCACCAGCTAGTTCAGAGGTTACCAACTGGCAAGATATACACAGCTTAATGGAATCCCATTAAAAATGGACACAAGTTGACATTGTCATGATTTTTGTTTATTTGTTTTTAAAAATTTCATTTTAGGTTCAAGGGTATATGTGCAGGTTTGTTACATAGGTAAACTCATGTCACTGGAGATTCTTGTACAGATTACTTTGTTGCCCAGCTACTAAGCCTAGTACCCAATAGTTAATTTTATTTGCTCTTTGCCTTCTTCCCACCTTCCACCCTGAGGTAGGCCCCTGTGTCTGTTGTGCTTCTCTTTGTGTCCAGGTGTTCTCATCATTTATTTCCCACTTATAAGTGAGGGGTTTTGTTCTTGCATTAGTGTGCTAAGGATAATAGCCTCCAGCTCCATCCAAATGAATTATAAGACCTAAAAAGTTTCAAGTAACTTTAAAATATCCAGAACTTCCTGATTCAATAGCTGTACCATGACTTCTGAATTGCAACAGAGACAATTCCATAAACTCAAGGTAACTACATGGAAATACAATGGAGACATTATGAAAAACAGGGCCAGAATAACTCAGTCAGTATTATTTCTTTAGAATACTAATTTCAGAAAAACGAAAATGAGTGTGATCAATCAGCTGAAAATTGCTCTTTTCTGTTAGGAGGTCACTGTGTATGCTAAGTGTGAAGAATTCTTTACTTAACTGCTGCTATTCAGGTGATTCATTTTCAACCTCACATCTGTTTGTTCTGAGCTTTGATTGTTGTAAACAATGTAAGTATAATGCTACCTTGGATCCTAAGCAACCTGAGGAAGTTCATGGAAATACTGATTAATAACATATGAGAAAAAAATGCAGTGAAGCACTTTGTGACTTTTTCCTAACCTGTTATAATTTCCTGGAAGACAGGGATTGAACTGTTTTCTTCATTCTAGATATATTGCCAACTGGCTTATCCTAATGATACTATACATTATCAAAAAAATTAGAAAATACAGTGAGTAAGAGATAAGTTATGCTTTTTCAACAGTTGTCATATTTAATTTTAAAAATCACATTTCATATCATTACTCTTGCATGACAACTTTCCATGCAATATAGTCTGTGTAAAAAGATCTTGATACAAAAAACAATGCCCCAAATAACTATAGAGAAATGGAAAAACAGAAGAAAATAAAGAATGAAATGACTGAAATAAAATGATAGATACAGCACTCAAAAAAATGAGGGAAAATTTCATTGAGAGTTAAATATGAGAAAAAATGAACAGTGGCGAAGCAAACTATACATAATTCTATGTAATATTTTGTTATTCACATATTAAATGTTAAGGTGAATATGTTTAAACACATACATATTATATACTTCCAGAAACAAATAGAAGGAATTATTTTTCAATTGGAAATTGAAATATTTAATCTCCTAATTTGGAATAAATCAAGATTTATTTCAGAATGAGACAAACTTCTTCAACAAAGGCAGTCAAGACAGATTTTTGCCTCACTTGCAGATTTTCATTTCATCTACCATTTTTACTTTAAATTTTACAAAGCAAAAAGCACACATTTTCCAAGATGAGCTTGTTGCATGCCAGTTGTATATGTTTTGTATTACAGTAGATA
>NW_012116489.1:304192-315040 GCF_000951035.1 Colobus angolensis palliatus
ATACTACTTAATACTCACTAAGTAATAGCCATGATATTTGGCAAAGAAGTAACAGCTATGAACATAAAAGGATGACTGCTGCTATCATAGAGCAATAAAGTATAGGTAAATAAATATAATGAACCAAAATTTTTTTTCTTAATTGTTATTATAATAAATTGCAAGATAGTCTAAGAGCATAGAAAAGATGTTTGACTGTAGGATAGTGTAAGAAGCATAACATATCTAAAAGATTAATGATGACCATAAGGTCCACCCAAACATCTTGCAGTGTGGACACATTGTGTCACTTAGTCTTGAACACAACACTGAGCTATAATCTTAGAAGATAAAGAGGCCTTCAGGGAAATACATTTTAATTTCTGACCTGAAATTGCTAGACATTTCTAGAATTGTAGATGGAAGAATTTGTCATTCAAATGGAAGAGAGCACTTACAAAGCCATGGAAATTCTTTAAGTCAATATCTGAATTAATCTGAATTAGGCTTTCTGTGGTTGTTGGCATTGGCTTGGGCTAGAACTAGCTTATAGACGGCCCACGTGTTTTCCCAAGTCCACTGTCACATTGCTAGCTTGAGATCAGCTGTGGTGGGGGTATGTAGACCAAGATATCAGCACAAGGTCACTTTTAGAACATTCTGTAAGAGAAGGATTATGCAATGTGTGATGAGAAAGGATGTGAGATGGTCTACGAGGTCATAATTCAAATAAGATATGATTTAAATTTAGATTTAAAATTGGGGGAAATTAGGTTAATTAGACAGTTGTGAGAAGTATTTAGGAAGTTGATATAGTACTTGTTGATTGGAGTTGAGAATTGAAGGGGAGCAAATGGCAAAAGACACCTAACATTTCTGGCTTGAGCAATTGAGGGAGTAGTTCCATTTGTGAAAGCCATAAAATGTTTTACCAAGAAAAGGTAATGGATCTCAACCATGTAACTCTAGTAGATTAAAAAAAATGCTAGGTATTTTTTCCCACTTTGTCTAAGATACATAGTTCTAACAAACATAATTATTCCTTCCACCTTCAATTTGTGGAGTGGGCAAAAATAAACTGCAGTACCTGTGCAAGGGAGCTCTATTTTGTGAGCAAAGAGAAATGCTCTTTGTTCAGGTTAGTGACCATGAAAAGAGTAAAGTTAGTAATAGACTTAAGAAGCAGACAGATTGGTGTGGCTTTATGGAGAGACAGCTCAAACAAGGGGACGATGTTGACCTAAATGTGGACTGCTCAAGTTCTTTTGACCACCAGGGATAGGAGATAAAAATACAGTTGGGGTTTGACTAAAAAGAGAAACTGAGCATGTTCCAGTATGGATTCACTAGCAGGAAGCCATCAAGCTTAAAGTAGTAATTTCATGCTTAGGAAGACACATTATAGATGAAATAACTAGTATTTCTGGACATGACACCTCATGACAATAGTTAAAGAAGAGTTTGGGAAGATTTTATACCAAAAGGATAAGGAGACAAGAGGAAAAAGCGAAACATTTTTTTTTTGACTGATTTAGTCACAGTCCATGCCACTAAGTGAAGTAATGAATGGATGTCATGTCTTCTCACAAGTTATAAACATTGACATTTCTGCCTACAAAACAATGTTACTAATCTCCTAGTGACTTGTTTAAAGTCATTAGACATTTTCGCACTAATGTCTTTCAAATTTATTTTTTAAATGTATTTTAAAGAGAATGAACTCATAGGTAATAATGATCTTAAAATCATCTTGCTACCAAATTAAATCATTTTTACAAAACAAAAATTACAACAAAATTTATTTCCACATACATTTTGGCTTGATGAGCTGAAAATGTGTGTGTGTGTGTGTGTGTGTGTGTGTGTGTATGTGTGTGTAAGCCAGTCTGTTATGGTTTAGAGTCAACTTAAGAAATATATTTTTGAGATTGCTCTATGTTCCTTATGGATTTCTAATTCATAAACTCTATGAGTGAAAAGAAACTATTAGATTATATCGTAACCCATGAATGAGGTGTGAAGGAGTACCTGTGGCTCTCTTAATTCAATTTAACTACTTGTTAGGCTCTTTAATGTAGAAAAATTGTGTGAATCATTTTAATTTGAAAGTGGATTTTATTTTGTTTTGTCTTTTTAGACTGCTTTTCAAAACTTACCAGAACAATTCTGGTACTTTGTACATATAGGCTCTCTCGATTTTAAATCAAAGGACTACTGCTTTGGAGAATTAAATGAAGGGAAGTACTGGTTGTGTTCTTGTTTTGTTTTCGCAAGAATGAAATGAAGGAAACAAGAGCAAAGAGCATTTGTTCATTAAAACTGCCTAAAACTTAAGTGAAAAATAAAGGAGTTACTTCCATTCTTCTGGTCAGGCTCCAAGTGAGTAATTGCATTGTTATCTTCTTACAGTTTCTTTCTATCTTCAGCTATAGCTGTTATTTTTCTCTATCCCTCTGCTGAACTACAGCTCAGTTTCTGTATGCATAATGTGAGACAGTGAATTATTTTACACTCCAGAGTGAGGAGAGGAAAGGAGGAGGGAAAGGTTCTACTCTTTTCTTTAATTCTAGAAATACTATATGATTTGATCTTTGCCTAGTTTATAACAAAACAAAAGTACTATTGTGTATGTGATATCATTTTCTCTATGATAAAATTATTTGCCTCCAGATACTCTCTGTGGTAAAAAGATATGAAATAGTACTAAACTTTTGATCGAATACATCTTCAACAAAATAATCAAGTATGTATTTAGATAATCCATAGGCCAGGCAGGCAAATAATTAAATATATTAAAGTGTTTACATAAATGCTTCTTATACAAGGTTTTAAGTTATTTTCTTTAGCCTGTAGGGGCTCCTTAACTATGAGAACTGGAAGACCCTGCAGTGTATGGACATAATATTTTTTTCTTCACATAGAGAATAGTGTATTAGAAAACCTTAGTCATCTTCAGTCTGCCAAATGATTTGCAAAGTTGTAACATCATTCTATAAATATACTAAAGAAAAAATATATATACCAACGTCTCCACAGAAATGTATACATATGTGCACCAAAAAGGTACATAGATGTTCATAGCAATAGAAAAGACTATAATCACATGTAACAGAAATAAAACAATTCCAGTTTTATAATTCCAATTAGTGAAAAGTTCAAAAGAGATAATATTAATTTAAGGTGTTATAAGGATGGGATGGTGATTGAAAGCAGGCTTGAGAGGGGCTTCTGAAGCTCCTATTAATACAATATAATATGTATGTGTGTGTGTGTGTGTATGCTTCTGGCTTTTGGTTACTTGGCTATATTTACTATGTGAAAATGCATTCATCTATCTAAATATGATTTGTGATACTTTCTGTACATATATTATTAACAACAACATATTGATGAAAACCATTAGTATATTCACTAATGCCAGCCTATCCATCTGTCAAAAATTTCCCATCTGTATTTAATTTTATTTATTTTTTTAGTGTCGATAATTGTGGTTTGAATTCCATGAATTTCTTCATGGGTGATGTTATTTTGATTTCTGACTCAACGGCATTCAGCATAGTACCTAACAAAAGAAAGATGCTCAGTGCTTCTTTTTTAAAAAGAAAGAATGAGTAATTGAAACTTTGATGTGGTTTCTGGTCTCTCATATAAATTTGGAATTAGAAAATTAGAAGTGTAGCATGGCATTCTACAGACAAGTGCCAAATACAAGAAAAGAAAATGAAATGAAGGAGCCAACAGCAAGAGAGAAGAGAAAGTACCTGGAAACAAACAAATCCTGAAGTTCAATAGAACATTTCAATCTCAGATTTAATAGAAACCTGAGACCACCTAGTCTAGGGGCAGATGTTCTAATATAACTCAATAGGCCTCTGAAATAAACATAACACAGAGTTGAAATAATGAAGAACTTTCAGGTTTCAAATCTATTCTTAATTTTACCACCCAGATAAGGACACATACACAAGACATGTTTCACATGGAAAGTTTTATTACAGTTTCCTTTATTTCTCTGAACATAAGGGGTTATATTGGATGATATCTAAAAATATTTCTTTTAAGCTCTTTTACAAAATCAAAGAGATAATATTTAATGGAAAAGGTGAGAGAAAAATTTTCCTGTAAATTATCCTCCCAGGTTAATTACCCTGCCCTCCCCACCACTAGGGTTCATTGTATCCAAAATTCTCTACATTCTTTTAATGGTTAATATAATTATCTACATGGATACAAATAGTATACTTAATTACACATGCTTGTCTATGCTGATCTTGAAGTTTTTGGAGGAGAGTGATGGATGGATGGATTTATTTATTTATATATTTATTTATTTATTTATTTTACTACTGTGTCTTCTGTCTCTTGCACAGTGCTGAGGATAAAGAACATGCTTATAAAAATATGTTAACACAGTGATATCTTGTGGTAAACCTAAGTTTCACAATGACCAAATCTACACAAATTCAATTATTATTCCTACCCATGAAATCAGATTGCTATATTTGTTTACATTATTAAAAAGGAAATTTTCTATTGTCAACAGGATCTCAACAAATATGGTAATTTGCAGAGAATGTTTCAGTTGCTATTTGAATGTTGATGGCTATCGGCATTCTAATGTAGTCAAGTCACTATAGTGAAATGGTAAATAGCTAATTGAAAATGTGTGAATCAGAAAACCTTAGCAAACTCAGTCTGCCAAATGATTTATAATGTTGTAACATCCTTCTAGAAATATACTAAGGCCAAAGTTATAGATAATCATGCTTCAGCAATTCCACTCTTAGTTATATATTAGTCAGAAATGTATACAGGCGTGCACCAAAAATGTGTACATGAATGTTCATGGCAGAATAATTATTAAACTTTGGATATAATAGGGGAACACATTCTCAGTTCAATCTAGACCAAAGTGGTTTCCTCCATCATGGTTCTGCAGGTATTTTTTGTTTATTTCTCAGATTATTTACTGGCTACCACATATATTTTTTCTTTGTACAATTTACCCTAATCATTACTGATCATTATATGTATTACCATTTTATTAAATAATAGAGTATAGGACCTAAAGTCAAACCTATTTGGTTGAAATTTCATTTAGTCACCTGTAGTACTCACTGACTGTTTAAAACTAACCTCAGTGCCTCATTTACTATCATTTATCATCTCCAGAGTGAGGGAGAATAACAGTACCAAAAACCTAGAATGGCTATAAGGTTGAATGAGGCAACTTGTGTTGCACTGAGAGCAATACTGCCCTTAGTAAATGCTAAATATAATATACACATATCTTACAGATATGCCAGGTTTGGTTCCAGACCACAATAAAGCAAATATTGCAGCAGTGAGAATCACATAGAAATTTTTGGTTTCCCAGTGAAAACTTATGTTCACATTATGTTGTGTCTATTAAGTGTGCAATAGTGTTATGGCTAAAACATATACATGCCTTAATTTAAAGTACTTTATTGCAATAAAATGCTAATGATTACCTGGGCCTTTAGTAAGTCTTAGTCTTTTTGTTGGTGGAGGGTCTTGCCTGGATCTTGATGGCCACTGAGTTATCAGGGTACAGGTTGCTGAAGGCCGGGGTGGCTGTGTAAATTTGCTAAAATAAAACAGTGAAGTTCACATCATCAGTTGATTCTTCTTTTCACAAATGATTTATTGGCCTCATGTGATGCTGTCTGATAGCATTTTACCCACATTAGAACTTCTATCAAAATTACAGCCAATTCTCTCAAATCCTGTCACTGGGTTATCAACTCAGCTTACATCATATTATAAATCCTTTTTTGTCATTTTAACAATGTCCAAAGTGTGTTCACCAGGAATAGTTTTATCTAAAGAAACCACGTTATTTTCTCATCTGTGAGAAGTAATTCCTAATTTGTTCAAGTTCTATAATGAGATCAAAGCAATTCAGTCACATCCTCAGGCTTCACTTTTATTTATAGTTCTCTTGCTATTGTCACCACATCTGCAGTTATTCCTCCACTGAAGTCTTGCATCCCTCCAAGTTACCCATGAAGGTTGGAATCAACTTCTTCCAAACTCCTGTCAATGTTGATATTTTGACCACCTCATGAATCACAAATATTTTCAATGGCATCTGGAGTGGTGAATATTTTCCAAAAGGTTTTCAATTTACTTTGCCCAGATCCATGAGAGGAATCACAATCTATAGCAGCAATTCCCTTACAAAACCTATTTCTTGGAAATTAAACAATAAGATCCTGAAAAATCAGTGAGTCAATAAAGAAATTGAGAAGAAAATTTAAAATTCCTTGAAACAAATCAAAAGAGAAGCACAATATACCCAAACTAATGGTGTACAGCAAAAGCAGTATTAAGAGGAAAGTTTATAGTAATAAGCGCCTACATTGAAAAGCAGGAAAACTTCAAATAAACAACCTAATGATGCATCTTAAAGAGTAAGCCAAACCTAAAATTATTAGAATAAAATAAATGATAATCAGAGTTGAAAGGAAGAAAACTGAAATTGAAAAGAATGTATAAAAGATCAATGAAATCAAAAGATTTTTTTGAAAACAGAGACAAAATTGACAAATCTCTAGCTATACTAAGAAAAAAGAGAGAAGGCTCAAGTAAATACAATTAGAAAGGGGGAAAAAAGGCATTACGATGGATATTGCAGAAATTCAAAGGATTATTAGACTCTATTATGAGCAACTATATGCCAATAAATTGGAAAACCTAGAAGACATGGATAAATTTCTGAAACATACAGCCTACCAAGACTGAACCATGAAGAAATACAAAGTCTGTATAGGTCAATCAAAAATAACAAGATCAAAGCCAGAATAAACATCTCAGAGCAAAGAAAAGCCCAAAACCTGATGACTTTACTGCTTAATTTTACCAAACATTTAAAGAATGCCAATTCTACTAAAACTATTCCAAAAAATAGAGGAGGGAATACTTCTAAACTCATTCTTTGAGGCAAGTGTTACCTTGATACCAAAATCAGACAAAGACACAGCAATAAGAACTATAGGCCAATAACTCTGGTGAACACTGGTGAAAAAAAAAAAAAAACTCAACCAAATACCACGAAATGAAATTCAACAACGTAATACAAAAGATCAGTCATTATTACCAAGTGGGATTTATATCAGAAACGCAAAAATCAATGTGATACATGACATCAATAGAATGAAAGACAAAAAAATTATATGATCATTTCAATTAATGCTGAAAGAGCTTTGGATAACATTTAACAGTCCATCAAAATAAAAACCCTTGAACACTGAATATAGAATGAACATACGCCAACATAATAAAAGCCGTATACTATAGACCCATAGCTAGTATAATACATAATGTGAAAAATGGAAACCCTTTCCTGTAACATCTAGAATAAGACAAGAATGCCACTTTCATCACTCTTATTCAACATAGTACTGGAAGTTCTATCTCTTGCAATCAGACAAGAGAAAGAAATAAAGAGCATCTGCATTGGAAAGAAAGAAGTCAAATTATTATTTTGTGCAGATATTATAATCTTGTATTTGCAAAAACCTAATACCTTCACCAAAAAAAAAAAAAAAAATGCTGAAACTGATTTAAAAATTCAATAAAGTTTCAGGATACAAAATACAAAATCATCATGCAAATATCAGTAATATTTCTGTATATCAGCAGGAACAATCTGAAGGAGAAATCAAGAACGCAATTGCCTTTACAATGCTATAAACAAAATACCTGGACATTTACTTAAAGAAGTGAAAGATTTCTACAAGGTAAACTATAAAACATTGAGACACAGAGTTGAAGAGGACACAAAAAAATAGGAAAAATATTTTATGTTCATGGATTGGAAGAGTTAAGATTGTTAAAAATGTCCATACTCCTCAAGGAAATCCACAGATTCAATGCAATCTCTTCCAACATAACAATGACATTCTAAAGAGAAATAGAACCCTGAAATTTATAGGAATTTAAGGCCCAGAATAGCCAAAGAGATCCTGAACAAAAAGAAGAAAACTGGAAAAATCACATCGCCCGACTTCAAATTATACTGTGAAGTTATATTAACAGTAACCAAAATAGCATAATCTGGCATAAAAGCAGATACTTAAACTAATGGAACATAATAGAAAACCCAGAAACAAATCCACAAATGTACAGCGAACTCATTTTTGATAAAGGTACGAAGAACATACATTAGGGGAAGAATAATCTCTTCAATAAATAGTGCTGGAAAATGTATATTCATATGAAAAAGAATAAAACTAGACACGTGTCTTTATTTGTTTGTTTGTTTGTTTTTGTTTGTTTGAGATGGAGTCTCATTCTGTTGCCCAGACTGGAGTGCAGTGGCGCGATCTTGGCTCATTGCAAGCTCTGCCTCCCGAGCTCAGGCCCTTCTCCTGCCTTAGCCTCCCCAGTAGCTGGGACTGGTAGGCGCCCGCCACCACGCCCGGTTAATTTTTTGTATTTTTTAGTAGAGATGGGGTTTCACTGTGTTAGCCAAGATGGTCTCGATCTCCTGACCTCGTGATCCGCCCGCCTTGGCCTCCCAAAGTGCTAGGATTACAGATGTGAGCCACCGAGCAGCGCCTTTTTTTTTTTTTTTTTTTTTAATTTATTTTGAGATGGAGTTTTGCTGTGGTTGCCCAGGCTGGAGTTCAATGAAGCAATCTCGGCTCAGTACAACCTCCAGCTCCTGGGTTCAAGGGATTCTTCTGCCTCAGCCTCCAGAGTAGCTGGGGTTACAGGCATGCGCCACCACACCTGGCTAATTTTGTTTATTTTGTGGAGATGGGGTTTCTCCATTTTAGTCAGGCTGGTCTCGAACTTCCGACCTCAGTTGATCTGCCCACCTTGGATTCCCAAAGTGCTGGGATTACAGGCATGAGCCACCCTGTCTGGTCTAGACCCCTGTCTTTTGCCATACGCACAAATCAAGTCAAAATGAAAAAAAAACTTAAATCTAAGACCTCAAACTATCAAACTGCTGCAAGAAAACATTGTGAAAACTCTCCAGGGCATGAGCCTGGGCAAATATTTCTTGAGTTAATACTCCACAACCACAGGGAACCAAAACAAAAACAGACAAATGTCATCACGTCAAATTATAAAGCTTCTGCATAAAAAAGGAAACAACGAACAAAGTGAAATGCCAACCCACCGAATGGGAGAAAATATTTGCAATCTATCCCTCTGACGAGGGATTTATAACCAGAATCTATAAGGGCTTAAATATCTTGATGGGAAATAGTGTAATAATTCGATTAAAATCTAGGCAAAACATCTGAATAGACATTTCTCAAAAGAAGAAAAACAAATGGCGAAAAAGCATATGGAAAGGTGCTCAACATTACTGATTATCAGAGAAATGCAAATCAAAACTACCATGAGATGTCATCTCAGCCCAGTTAAAATGGCTTTTATCCAAAAGTCAGGCAATAACTAATGCTGGTGAGGATGTGGAAAAGAAGAAATAATTGTACACTGTTGCTAGAAATTTAAATTAGTACAGCCACTATGGAGAACAGTGTGGAGGTTTTTCTAAAAACTAAAAATAGAACCACCATATGATCTAGTAATGGCACTTTTAGGCATATATCCAAAGGAGAGAAAATCAGTGTATCAAAGACACGTCTGCATTCCCACGTTTATTATAGTCCTATTAACAATAGTCAAGATTTTGAAGCAACCTAAGTGTCATCAATAGAAGAATGGATTAAGGAAATGTAGTATGTATTCAAAATGGAGCACTATCCAGCCAAGATGAGATCCTGTCATTTGCAACAATATGGAGGGAACTGAAGGACATTATGTT
Source organism: Colobus angolensis palliatus (assembly GCF_000951035.1). Taxonomy (NCBI): domain Eukaryota; kingdom Metazoa; phylum Chordata; class Mammalia; order Primates; family Cercopithecidae; genus Colobus; species Colobus angolensis. The sequence continues at coordinate 313,980 of NW_012116489.1, forward strand.
AAGTGAAATAAACCAAGTACAGAAAGAAAAACTTTGAGTGTTCTCACTCATTTGCAGGAGCTAAAAAATAAAACGATTGAATTCATGGAGATAGAGAGCAGAAGGATGGTTACTAGAGGCTGGGAAGGGTAGCAAGGAGGGGGTGGAAGAAGGTATGGTTAATGGGAACAAAAATATAGTTAAATAGAATAAATATGATCTGGTATTTGATAGTACAACAAGGTGACTACAGTCTATGATAATCCATTTAAAACTAACTGAAATGGTGTAATTGGAATGATTATAATATTATAATATTATAAAACACGTAATATCTGCAAAGCAAAAGAAATCAAAGTGAAACAAAATGATGTATGCCTGTATATTACTGTGGATATTACTAAATTTATTAGTTGATAAAACATAGATGTCTACTTGAAGCTACAATGTATAGAAAGAAAAGTGATAAAACATGTGTTTCATGTATGGAAGAGCTCCAGATTTGAGTTCCTACTATGACTCCAGAGTGTGCAATGTCACCAAAGTCAATTAATCACTCCTACCCTCAATATTCCCATGTTTAATAGAACTGATTATTCAAGTCCCATACAGTTAATTTGAGGAATGGTTAGCATAAAAAAATTGATAATTGAAAAATCTCTTCTGTTACAGTTAAAAACACAATAAAGCAAAATTGGAGCTTAATAAATGTAATTAGATGCTAAATATTTATCTCCCTTTGATATTCCCCTTTATGAGCATTAGGTTTTTCTAAACAAATACATTTTATTTTGCTATAAATGTTTGTGACATAGATTCATACACTCCAGGAGACAGTAAGTTGAATGAATATACTCACACAGTAGATCAACTTTGTTTATCCTCTATATTTAATGTTATTTTCAGGATCTTGAGGCAAGAGACTCAGAAAAATAACACGATCTGCTTTTTCCAGGCAGAATTGTGAATGTAACATTGCTGAATGGGTCAGTAATGTATCGGCCACATTTGATAGAATGAGCAGAACTAGAAATTACTTTATAAATGTAGAAGTAAAATGTCAATTAATTAAGAAAACTAGA
>NW_012116489.1:316210-317398 GCF_000951035.1 Colobus angolensis palliatus
CTGGAAAATAGGCTAGCTTTAGGGTAAAACATTCTCTGACCCACCATCTCTTCACATTGCCCTTTCTTTCCAAATCCACAAACAGATTTTTAGTCCTATTTACCCGTCTCTGTAAAATAAAACCCCCTTTTGGTTTTTTGCCTAACACTTGAGACTCTTGATCTCTCGATAATTTTATAGTGAGAGAACTCCCTCACTGAAATAGATCCCCTCCCCCATTACAAAAGTCAATGTTTTCACACTGCAAAAAATCCTTTGGAATAGGCTCTCTCCTTTTTAGCTTTGTTTTTTTTTGTTGTTGTTTTGTTTTCTGAAAGTACTGTCATTGATTCAGTTTAACTTAAATGAATAGGTTATATCTTGATCGAAGTTTCTCTTAAAATGTACCTTTTATTTTTGAAAGTTTGGGTAACTGTTTTTTAATATATGTGATAGAATGTACATTTCCAGAGCTAACACATGTAATAAAACTTTATCCTTGAACATTTCATAGAACTCAAGTATTCTCTTATCCAACTGTTACAAACCCCAAATCAAAACTGAGGGAAAGTAAGAAAAAAAAACTTAAATAGATGGAGTAGAACCATGTCACTCAAATTGGTACATATACACCATTGAATACTATGCAGCCATAAAAAGAAATGAGATCATGTTCTTTGCAGGACATGGGTGGAGTTAGAGGTCATTATTCTTAGTAAACTAACACAGCAACAGAAAATCAAATACTGCCTCTTCTCATAAGAGGGAGCTAAATGATGAAAACACATGGACACACAGAGAGGAACAAGACACACTGAGGCTTTTCAGAGGGTGGAGGATGACAGAAGGGAGAGGATTAGAAAAAATTGCTAATGGGCACATGCACATGTATGTTTATTTTAACAGTGTTCACAATAGCAAAGACCTGGAACCAACCCAAATGCCCATCAATGATAGACTGGATGATGAAAATATGGCACATATACACCATGGAATATTATGCAGACATAAAAATGGATGAGTTCATGTCCTTTGCTGGGACATGGATGAAGCTGGAAACCATTATTCTCAGCAAACTAACACAGGAACAGAAAACCAAACACCGCATGTTCTCACTCATAAGTGGGAGTTGAACAATGAGAACACATGGACACAGGGAGGGGAACATCACACACCCAGGCCTGTCCGGGGGTGGGGGTCTAGGGAAGG
>NW_012116489.1:322633-323259 GCF_000951035.1 Colobus angolensis palliatus
TCTCAGATGTTGCAAGAGCAGAATATTTTGCTGGTGTTGTACAACTTCAGAGTGACAACTGATAAAAGTGCCAGTGGTCTCTGTGGCTCTCCTTATTATTGTTATACTCTAAAGATATTATTAGAACATTTTTGTACTACGTGTGAAATATATTTTCCTAACAAGGAGAGAAAAAAAAAGATAAAAGTGAGTTGTTGAAGAAGTTAAAGCTTCATGAAATCATGATTGAGAACTTAATTTTCTAAATGTGTACAGAAACTAAGTATGCTTCAATAATATAGATAAGAACTTTCAGTCATCTATCTGTGACTGTCAAAGTGAACAGATAAGGATAATAAGAAAGTTTCAGGAAAAACTGAGGGGGTGTGAGAGAGATGAACAGAACTGAAAATGATAAGGAGATCTTTGACAATCATAGGTAATATCTGTAGTGCCTTTCAGAAAGGAGTGAGGCAGGAAACTTAGAGATTCATATATAGGCTATGCACAAAACAAATTGAAAACCGCATCTGGACATATTGTTTAAGGTAGGAGAAATAGTTGTTTTAATTACTTGGAAATTTTTTATTTTTATTTTGTTTTTGACACAGAGTCTTGCTCTGTCTCCTAGACTGTAGTGCAATGGC
>NW_012116489.1:323309-323912 GCF_000951035.1 Colobus angolensis palliatus
CCCCTTCACCAGGTTAATGTCCCCGCCCCTGGGTAGTCAAGGCTTAATAGAGAGAAATCACATAACACTGTTAATTGCCTTATCAAAATTTATGATTTCTAACCTTGACTGAATATTCAGCCCTACTCAGCAATCTTTTTATTTATCCTTAATTGCCTTCTTTTCACGTTTTCTGGAGTGCCAATTACTTTTTTTTTTTCTTATTAAACTCCCCTCAAACCTTTCATTTTCTGTCAGTCACTTTCACACAGAGGATGTTCTTGCCTCACAGGTTACTTAGAAGTTCAAGACCAGCAGCTCTTTGAATTCCTTCAACTCCTTTTGGTCCCACCTATTTCATGACCTAGATCCTTCCTAATGGTTTCCCAATCTCACTGCCTGATCTTCTGTTTCGAACTGTCTTTTGAATTCATATTATTGTGCATTTCTCAACTCTTCCTTTAATTAACCCTGAAGGTTTCCAAAGACTCATATATTCTTATATTCAATATGTCAAACTTTTCCAATTTGGCTTGACTTACAAATGCCTGCCCTGATTTTGAGTGTCTTTTTCCTTTCTTGTTTTTGTTTCTTTGAGTTTTGTTTTTGTTTTTGTTTTTTTTT
>NW_012116489.1:331207-496627 GCF_000951035.1 Colobus angolensis palliatus
AGGTTGAATCAGATGTTCTCCATATTCTTCTCAATTATAAAAGTATTATAAAAAATTAACAGTAAAAATGTTTCAAAACTTCTATTTAATATATGGATGGACCAATAAAAGTTTTAATCATCAAATTGCCCCATTTTATTTTAAATAACATGGTTAAGTGAGGTCATTCTCTTTAACAAAATGCTACAGAGTATTATTTATTCCTGGTAAGTTCTTACATATAACTAAAACAAAAAAATTTTAAACTGTCTTTTAATTAAAAAGTGTAGTTGCACATCATAATCCTCCATTATTTTGAATGCATGAGAAAAAAGTTTAAAGTTATTCCTGTTGATTTACTGCTAACAATATCACAGTAAATAATTTTAATTCTCAGTGCCAAGTCTGTCTTTTCTTTTCTGTCTACAACTTCCAAAATATAAGCTTTTCTCTTTTTTATGTGCCAACTACCAAAAGCAATTAATTCAGTTAAAATGCAGATGGCCTTGAGAGAACTGAAATAAGCTTTCTGGGAATTACTAACTCTAATTGAGAAGGTACCTTTGAAAATATATACATGCATGAGACCTGTTTACCAATTTAAAATTTATCAAATAACAGCAGCATTCTCGTTAGGTAGGGTGGAGTCTGAGGGTTATGTAAGCTAAGTAGAACTTTCGCTGTTAGAGTAAATTTTTCCCCTGGAAGAATTTTCCTGGCCTGTCATATATCCTGTGACTGGCTGGATCAAAGGGGCTTGGTTTGCAGTTTATTTAATGATCCAAATCACTTGTATTCATTTCCTGAAATGAAAGTCAGTGTCTTGTTGCACAACACCATGATATGATCTGTGTAAGCACATACAACAACTCTGACAGCATTAGTTCATCAATGCTGCTATTTGCCCATCAAAACATATCATGATAAAGGCTACTCTATGTAGTGTGAAGTACTAAAAGGGTATTAAAATAAAAAAAGGCTGATTGACCTATGTGCAACATCTAATCCATTATACTTAGGGAGTTATTTTTGCATATTTTATAATTTTCCATTTTCTGTATTTTTCCCTGATTTTTTTAGTCACTTTGCAGTTATAACAATTGCCAGTTCTTATGGATACAGCAGCACTTTGATTTGAATGTGACATGAAATTGGTAAAGAGTAACATTTGTTAGCTAGTGTCACGTGGAAATGATGCTGTTTTATGGAATAATTTATCGTACAGTACAATGGAAAATTAATTTTCAGTATAAATATCAACAAGTAAGTTTTTCTTTTCTGCAAAAGGAACCACATGCAAAAATCCTCTTCACCCTAGTAGAACATAGAGTTGAATAGGTGAAAATATTACTTTTTTCAGATAAAAATATGATACAAACAAAACCAAAAGGTTTTTATGTGTTACCCATTAATGTGTGTCATCAGTTTTGGGCCGATCATGTTTGAATTCAACAAAATTTTTATGGAAGTTATAATTTTATATAAATTATAAAGTGTTTAATTTACAATGAATATTCAAATTTGTTGACGAAAATATAGTGTAGTAATCTGTTCTCATGATGCTATGAAGAAATACCCCAAGACTGGGTAATTTATAAAGGAAAGAGGTTTAATTGACTCACAATTCTTCATTGCTTGGGAGACCTCAGGAAACTTACAATCCTGGTGGAAGGCAAAGGAGAAGCAGGCACCTTATTCACAGGAAAGCAGGACAGAGTGAGTGCAAGCAAGGGAAATGCCAAATGCTTATATAGCCATCAGATCTCACGAGACTCATTCATTATCATGAGAACAGCATGGGAGAAACGGCCCCTATGAGCTGATTAACCTCACCCGTTCCTGCCCTTGGTACGTGGGGACTATGGGGATCACAATTCAAGATGAGATTTTGGATGAGGAAACAGCCAAATCACATCATATAGAAATAATAGCTCTCAAGACCTACCAACAAAAATGGCAATCGCAACATCAAATGGTATGAGTCTCTTCACACACATGTGAATTTGCAGAACTGAGACATTGCAAGAATAAAGAGAGCTACAAACTGGGAGAAAACTTGGAGTATCGTCTTATTTAAAATTTTTGTTTCATCATTGCTTATCAGCAGATTTTTCCTGCATAAAATTGAGATATTACATAAGAAACTGAAAGTAGTACTTTATAGTTGCTTTATATTGAACTTAAATTAATATAAAGTATGTATAAATGTAGATAGCTAGAGAAAGTGGGTTAAATAAATAAATCAGTTTAACTCCCCATATTTACATAAACATTATTAATGGGTGGTTTATGTACACAATTTAATGAGTTTTTGTCAAATGCATATGACTGTGAATCAACTCCTACAAAAGTTGTACTTGAAAATTTCTTTCATAACAGGGTCGAATATAATATTTATATTTGAGAGGTGGAAAGTAATTATTAATGGAAAATTTGCAAGAATTAGGTGTAGACCTTGGCATGTGTATGTATGTTTGAGGCTTCCATATGGAGGTTTTTAATGATCGTGAGTATTTAAATCACATATCTTATACCAAACTCATTTCCAGAAAAATGATAGGAAGAGCTGTACTGACCCACTCTCCAGTGAAACAAATATTACTCGTACAAATTATTAAATAAATACACCACACACACACACACACACACACAGAGGTAGAGAGAGATTAGAAATTGTCCCAAGGGCAGCAAATGAAGGAACATTTATTCACTTAATCTACTAAATATCAGAAAAAAACAAAAGAGCTAGAATGTGTGCAATTGAGCCACGATTTACTCTCTTATTCCCTTCCAGGTCAACACAGTGGAAGCTTCACTCCAGGCAATTACAGCCAAGAAAATAAGTCTCCATTATCTTGCTCTTGGTCAAGGGATGCAACATTTCTTCTCATTCTTCACAGCTCTTTGTTGAAGACAAATATATCCAGGGAAATGAGGCTGAGAAGTCTGGGAGCTCCTGTTTGCCACCCAGCACTTAAAATAAAAATCTACCCCAGACATGGCAGACTGAGCATATTGATACCTGATCACCTTTACCCAAACTTGCCAGAAGGTTGAAGTTTCCATGTTAGAAGAGGTAAGCAAAAACAGACTCTACCCTTTCACCCAACTCCCATCTCATAAGGAAGAGTATTACTACAAGAAATGTTGATTACTTCTGAGTTTTAGAGAAGTGGCTCAGATACTATGACCATAAAGGAAGGCAGGCCATATAGCAGAGAGATCCAAAGTTCCCCTCAAAGGAATTGACTTTCTTTGTAACATATGTGAAGTGGTTTAAGCCAAAGGACACTCTTAAAAACAATGCAGATATGGTGGTACCTTATTTAGAGAAGGATGATAGCTGTCTCAGAACAATAAGCTTATCCATATGCCAGAAAGTTTACCAAGAAAACCCAAGATAAGTGAGAGAGAAAAGGAACTCTCTTGGAGTCAAACTTCAAAATACAACCTCAAAACTACACAGGCAAAGAGACCCAGATTTAGTTGGATCAGACTGTGAAGCAAATTATGCTTCAGATTGTACAGTAAGGCAACTGTCTGAATATAAGTGAAATCTAAGAAACTTATATGATAGCAAGGGAGATGAAGGAAAGTTACTATGAAAGAGAGTCTTACTAAAACCACTGTCATGCATGGTCACTGTGGACATGCTTAGGGCTGCATCCTCTAAGCAGCAACACCAGACCCTCACACTGTAGGGAAAATCCATTACTAAAACAGTCAAGCTGAGTCACCAAACAAGTAAACAAGTAACAAACAATAGCAGCAACAATATAAGCGCCATAAATAAAGGGTAGAAAATATTCAGAGTTACTAAAATATATCCTCTAAAATGTCCGATTTTCGACAAAAATTTATGGATCTGAATTTTTTTTTAATGTGACAAATCACATGGGAAAAGAAGCAGACAACAGAAATTGCCTGCAAGAATGCCAAGATGCCAGACTTATGAGACAAATGGTTCAACGCAGCCATTATAAATATCTTCAAAGAAACTATGAAACCCTGCTCAGAAAAGTAAAGACAGTATTATGGCAATTCATCAATAGAGAATATTACTAAACATCGAAATTATAAATAAATAATCAAATGGAAATTCTGGAATTGAAATATTCAATAACTGAAATGAAAAATTCACTAAAAGGACACAACAAATTTGAACTGGCAGAAGAAAGAATCAATTAACTTACAAATAGATGTAGCCAGATTATGCAATCTCAACAACAAATAAATAAATAATAAATAAAAATAAACAGAGCTTCAGAAGAATGCAGGACAACACAGCAACTAATATATAATGAAGTACAAAGGGTGGGGGGAATGAAAGAAAAAAAAATCTCACAGAAAAACTGGCAGAAATTTTTTCAACATTTTTGAAAGACATTAACATACACATCCAAGAAGCTACATGAAGCCCAAATGGGATATATATAAAGAGGTCCACAAATCATGACAAAAATGTTGAAAGAAAAAGCAAATAAACAACTATGGAAAGGGCAAAGAAAAAGTGACTTGTCATGTACTAGAAAATTCCAGTAAGAAGGCAAAGTTAGTTTAACATCAAAAACTAATTCGATATATCATATCAATTGAATGTAGAGAAAAAACACATGATTTTTTAAATACATGTAGAAAAAGCATTTGCAAAAATCCAGTACCCTTCATGATAAAAAATTTTTAAAATCTAGGAATAGAAGGGAAATTCTTCAATGTGATGAAGGGAATCTATGAAAAACTCACAATTAATATCATATTTATTAGAAATAATCAATGCTTTTCCCTTAAGACATGACAAGAATGTCTGTTCTTGCTACTTCTATTCAACATTATACTGGTTGAATACTCAAGGATCTAGCCAAGACTGTTAGGAAAGAAAATGAAATAGAAGGCATTCCAATTACAAAGGAAGAAGTTAAATTATCTCAATTTGCATATCACATGCTCTTATATAAATTCTTAAGGATTCCACTAAAAGCTATTGAACTAATAAATGAGTTCAACATGGTTGAAATGTACAAGATTATTATAAGAAGTAATTATTTTTCTATAGGAAAGCAATGAACAATTCAAAACTGAAATTAAGATGACTTCATTTACAATTGCATCAAGAAGAATAAAATAATTGCAATTTCAAAATTTAGTTTGAAGCTGTAGAATTAAGATATTATGGTACTAATATCACAGACAAACCCTTACATTCATGCTCAATTGATTTGTAACAAGGGTGACAAGACAATTCAATGGAGTAAAACAGTATTTTCAACACCTAGAGCTGGGACAACTAGATATCCAGAGACAAAGGAATGAAGCTGGACCCTTTCTTTACATCATAAACAAATCTTAACTGAAAAGGAATCAAAGACCTAAATGTTTAAGCTAATTTTTAAGCTCTTTTAAGAAAATATAAGATTAAGTCCTTGTGACTTTGATTTAGGCAAAACTTTCTTACAAAAAACAAAAAAAAAAAAAAAAAAGCAAAACTAAAGGCTGTGCATGGTGGCTCATGACTGTAATCCCAGCACAGCACTTTAGGAGACTGAGGTGGGCAGATCATCTGAAGTCAGGAGTTTGAGACCAGCCTGATCAACATGGCAAAACTCCGTCTCTACTAAAAATACAAAAATTAGCTGGGCATGGTGGCACATGCCTATAGTCTCAGCTACTCAAGAGGTTGAGGCGGGAGAATCGCTTGAACTCAGGAGGCGAAGATTGCAGTGAGCCGAGATTGCACCACTGCACTCAAGCCTGGGCAACAGAGAGAGACTCCCTCTCAAAAATTAATTAATTAAAATATAGGTAAAGTGGCCTTCATTAAAATTAAAAATATTTGCAAGTCTATGGACACTATGAAGAAAGTGGAGAGACAACCCACAGAATAGAAGAAAACATGTGAAAATGATGTACCTGATAAAAAACTTATATCTAACATATAAATAACTGATACTGCTGAATAAAAAAATACTAAAAATGGGCAAAAATCTAGACATTTTTTCCAAAGAAGGCATACAATTGTCCAATAAGTACATGAAAACAAGTTCACCATAATTAGCCATCACAGAACTGCAAATAAAATCTACCTGGATGTCCATAAATCAAAAAAAATATAGTGACAACAGTTAGCCAAGATTTGGATACACTGGAACACTCATACACTGCTAGTGGTAATGCGCAATGCTGTAGCTTCTTCAGAAAAGAGTCAGGCAGCAAAAAAGATAGGTGCAGTAAATCACCATGGCACAGTTTACCTATGTAACAAAACTGCACGTCCTGCACATGTATCCTGGGACTTAAAGAAAATAAGCTTAACAAATGAGATAGTCATGCTTTCTGTAACAGCTACAATTAAAAAAATATTTTAAACTATATTGAGAAGATTTGAAAGAACTGCAACTCTGAAACACTGTTAGTGAGCAGAAATTTTAATTAGTGCAATGAGTTTGGAAAAGTGTTGGGAGGTTTCCAGTTAAACTGAATTTATCAAATGTAAATGCAGAAATACCATTCTTAATAATATGTGTAACAAAAATATATAAATCTTCACCAAAATGTACGTGTAAATTTAAATTGCAAAATTTATCAAGATTCCCCAGACGTCAATGTCCATCAATTGCAGAATGAATAAATACATATTTGCTTATTCATACAATATAGTATTATAGAGCAATGAAAATGAACAGGCAATGGCTATAAGCAGTGATATGAAGGAATCTCACAGAAATAACACTTAGGGGGAAAAAACCAGATATCAAAGAGCAATTATGGCATAGTTCTACTCATATGAGACTGAAACATAGATAAAATTAATCTAGAGGTCAAATCGTGTTTACCTTTGGAGATAATGACTAAGAAGAGACAGAGGGAGATTTCAGACATACTTAATTATTGTTCTGGATGATGATAGTATAAGGTGTGTGCATTTCTTAAAATTTCATTTGGCCAGGTGCAGTGGCTCATGCTTGTAATCCCAGTACTTTGGCAGGCCAAGGTAGGTGTATCATCTGAGTTCAGGAGTTCGAGACCAGCCTGGCCAACACGGTGAAGCACCGTCTCTACTAAAAATTCAAAAATTAGCCAGACATGGTGGTGGGCACATCTAATCCCAGCTACTCAGGAGACTGAGGCAGGAAAGTGGCTTGCACCTGGAAGGCGGAGGTTGCAGTGAGCCGAGATGGCACCACCGCACTCCAGCCTGGGTGACACTGTGAGACTTCATCTCAGAAAAAAAAAAAAAATAACAATTTGACTGCATATTTAAGATTTGTGTATTCAGATTTAATATTTCCAGAATACTCTATGCTTTCAATTTACTCCAAATTTAAAGTAAAATTATAACTATGACTATAAACCATCAAATTATATATAATGAACATTTTTAAGGTAGAAAGTGATTTGCTGGATAGTAACTCTCAAATATATGGAAGAGACTTTCTTTACATGGCAAAGAGGCAAAAACAGTTATCCAAGTACTGAAAATTAAAGCCATGACTTAAAAAGTCCTCTTCTCATTACACCCCCTTCTCTGCTATATTTTTTAAGTTAAAATATCAGATAGAATTTATCTTTTCTATTTGAGACCTTAAAACATTATTTTAAGTTCAACTAAATTAAGAAGTCCTAAATTAACTATACAATAACATTTAGAAAGTCAGTATTTTACTATAAAAATTTCTTCAATGAAAGTAACTCCCATTAAAAAGTGTAAACCATTTTTGCCCATTTTTATATTAACACTATTTTATTAAATAATACTAATTCATTATTTATAAATAACACAATAACAACCAATAGTAATATAATTATTATAACATGTTCTTATTTAAGATATGTTTTGTGAGCTTCAATCTATTAAATAAAATTTTCAATTTTCTTTTTTAATTGTAAAATGGAATTCAGTAATTAGGCTTTAGATTAAAAATATATATATGCAATTGAAATTATAGATTTTTCAATAAAACCTTATTTGATTATAATTTATTAATTTCTGTTATAGATATGTGGAAATAAAACAGCTCTGCAGCTTTGGCAGTGTTGCCTTTAAATCTTTATAATAGTGCTGGAAGGTAAGTAAAAGTCATATGAATTTAGAAGCTTCTTGTTTGTTCTGACCAAGTGTAATTTTTGTCTACCCTTTATTTGACTTGAACCTCTCTCATTTCTATGGTATTCTTAGCCCAGTTTTTTAAAGATAACCTAATTGTCACAGGAACATTAGGGTGTCACATTTCCACATGGAAATCTCTGTGTTCAGTAGTGCCTTCGCCCAAGTTTTGCTCAGCCTGCTGGGCTTGTTCTGCCCACTCAGCCTGGCAGGCTCCTCACCTGCAATATGGCAACGAGGGGGCATGTTTCAGTCCTGTTCATGTTACAATTTTTTCAGTGCCACCATTTGGCAAGTCCCAAGTTTTTGTCCCACATCCAGGAAGAATACAGTACACAGACAACTGGAGAGTCAGCAAGGCAAAGAGGAGCTTCATTGAGCAACAGAACAATTCTCAGGAAATCTGAAGTGGGTAGCTCCTTTCTGCAGACAGGTCATCCCAATAAGTATTCAGTTCTCAATGGAAAGAATGCCAGGTGTGGGTAGCTCCTTTCTGCAAGCAGGTAGTCCTGACAAGTGCAGCCCTCAATGGAGAAAAGATTTGTAGGGGGGTAGCTCTTATCTGCAGGGAAGTCATCCTGATGAGTGGAGGAGACCTGAAGTGGATAGCTCCTTCCCACATCTGGTAGTTCTGACATCTCTGTGAGTCTGACTGAGTCCTGGGGATTTTATGGGCTCCAGAAGGAAGAAAGTGCGTGGTGATTGGTCCATGGGCAGCCATGGGCAGATCCAGAAAAAGCGCCATAAGTTGTCATTCCCAGTTGTGGACTCTGCCCAGAACTGACAGCCCAGCCGCTGTGCTTCAGGCCATCCCAGGTTTGAAGGCAGGGCTTCACAAGGGACCCATCCCTTTTTGCCCAGGTCCCTGTCTGCCTCCTGACACCAACAATTATGTCATCCATGCCACCCAGGTTGTTCCTGAGAAAGAGCACCTGCAGGCCCGCAAGGAGGTATCCTCAGCAACCCCTCTGCCTCCCTCCCATGCTTGTTGGCACCCAAAGTTCAGAGGAGGCCTAAGTGGCAAGGGGTTGATATGCCAGTGCTGACCCAAGGGTGCACAAACCTATCCAGGTCAAAATAGCACCTGGACTCAACCTCAACTTTGCTCTGAAATCAGAGCAGGCACCGGGATTAGGAGGAGGCCAAGCAGTGGGAGCAGGCACTTCTGAGCCAACAGAGACAGGGGAGCTTTCTGCCCTTGAGAAGGCAGGGATGCCAGGTCTGCAGCTGCAGCTGGGTGGCTGCAGCCACATCCAGGAGGGCAGGGCCCCTGACTTGCCAGCTTGGAAGTGAGCAGAGCTCCTGCCTGTTTCCAGCTCCCATCAGCACGTTTGAGTGCACAGGCCCAGCCACCCCTTCCCCACTGCAGCTGGCACCTTTGCAGCAACCTCTCCAGACAGGCTGCCACTGCCATAATAATTATGGGGTTTTTTCTCAAGTTCTTACCTTGCTTATGACACATGTATATGCACTCTCACTCATATACACCAACAGACCTACTAAACGTTTTTAAAAAATACACCATTTCCATCACCTACCTCTCGTTTCTTGCTATCACCAAACAGTGACAATATAATCATTCCCTGTCACTAATATTTTTCCTGAATAAGAGATATTACTAGCTTCTTTGTTTCCAAAATGCCAAAGTCCACTTACCAAGCTCTTCATGTAGTTCTACCTAGATAAAGTTTAAGACTTCTTTTTCTTGTTGATCCAATTGACCACGCTGAGAAGTCAAATCTTTTGAAAATCTCTTAAGTACTGGTATCTTCAATTCCTAATCACTTCCTTCTGTAATACTGAAAATAAATAAAAAAATGAACAGTTCAATAGCAAATAAGCAAATTAATATCATGGTGAACTCATCCAGGAATAAATTTAACTGTCCAAGAGCTATGTTTTATAAATAAAATATAATCGGCCTCATAAAATAACAAAACTATTTTCAGCTTGGTGTGGTGCAGGTTACATGGAAATTGGTACAAACACTATTATTGACAGGAGACAATTTGATATTACCTTAACACAGGTGATTTTTTTTTCAATAATTTTCAAGTTTGAAAATGAATACATTGAATAGTCTAACTATTAGTTTCTCAAAGTTTATGGGTAATGATAGTTGTTCATGTTTGGAAAATATATATATATATATATATATATATATGTGCATGAAATTTTTCTCAAATATATTTCTGTTCTAAAACAAAAAGAAAGCTTATTGTTTCTCACCATAAAAGTAAGATATATTGTCTGGGCTCTGTGGTTCATGCCTGTAATACCAGCAGTTTGGCAGGTTGACACGGATGGATCACTTGAGGTCAGGAGTTCGAGACCAGGCTGGCCAACATGGTGAAACTCCGTCTCTACTAAAAATACAAAAATTAGCTGGGCATGGTGGCAAATGCCTGTAATTTCAGCTACAAAGGAAGCTCAGGCAGGAGAATCAGTTGAACCCGGGGAGTGGAGGTTGCAGTGAGCTGAGGTTGCATCACTGCATTCCATTCTGGGTGATAGAGTGAGACTCCATCTCAAACAAGTAATAAAATAAAATAAAATAAAACAGTAAGATATATCCATATAACAGACTAGTAAAGGAGAGGTGAGGCCAGCTCGACTTCCTGGGTCAAGTGGGGACTTGGAGAACTTTTCTGTCTTACAAGACGATTGTAAAGTGCACCAATTAGTGCTCTCTAAAAAAGTGATGATCAGTGCTCTGTAGCTAGCTAGAGGTTTGTAAAATGGACCAATCAGCACTCTGTAAAATGGACCAATCAGCAGGACATACATGGGGACAAATAAGGGAATAAATGCTGGCAACCCTATCCAGCAACCCACTCGGGTCCCCTTCCATGAAAGGGAAGCTTTGTTCTTTTGCTCTTCACAATAAATCTTGCTGCAGCTCACTCTTTGGGTCCATGCCACCTTTAAGAGTTGTAACACTCACTGAGAAGGTCCATGGCTTCATTCTTGAAGTCAGCGAGACCAAGAACCCACATGAAGGAACCAACTCCAGACACATCTTGGTGACCACAAAGGGACTATCACCAAGCAGTGAGTACCATTGGATCCCTTTTGCTTGCTATTCTGTCCTATTTTTACTTATAATTCGGGGACTAAACACTGGGCACTTGTCGACCAGTTAAAAGTGACTAGCACTGCCACCAGAATAAAGACATGTGTGTCAGGCTTTCTGGGAAAGGACCCTCTAATAACCCCCAGCTCTTCGGAGTTGGGAGCATTGGTTTGCCTGGAACCAGCTTCTGCTTTTCCTGTACTTCCAGGCTGAGCCGAACATTGACAGAGAAGAAAGCCATTCAGCTCCTTGGTCCCAACAAAAAGTTGGCTGACCCTGTAGCTGTGATAAGAACTCTCAAAGTCACGTCACCCAAGTGAGACTTACCCATCTATCCTATCTATCCTGACCCTTGCCTCCTGGGTCCTAACACCTGTCAGACTAACTTCCTCCCACCTCTCTTCTCCGAAGCTAGTCCTGCTTCTAAAAACCACTCCCTGCCACTGGTGCTTTTCTAGTTTCTCCTACAAGAACGATTTCTAGTATAAATTTCGGGACTCTGTTCCCTTCCTTAGGCACCCAGACTCACCAGTTAGACATAATTTTTGCCCAAAGCTCCATCATTTTAGGATCCTTCTTCTGACTAGCAGGCCTAGCAAAGGCTATTCCTGAAGCTAGGATATGAGGAGCCTCAGAAATTATATTCTTCTTATCCATATAATGAGAAGTGAGAACAAAAGGCGTCACTTTTCCAACCCTGGAGATCTCTTCCCTCCCTCATTGTATAGCCCTCCACTCCATTTTGGGGGCATATCATCTTCTTAGGACAGGAGTAAGGTCTTAGTACTAACAGGAGAAAATGCTTGGGACCCTAATAGGTTTCTGAGAATGCATTGGTAAGGGCCACTGAACCCTATTTCCTCAGTGGTCTAAGAGGAAAGGTAACGGTGAAGGTTTTCAAGAAAGCATTGATAAGGGCCACTAAATATGACCTTCCTTGGTCTTCTTTGTGGTCTAGGAGGAAAACTAGTGTTTCTGCTGCTGCACTGGTGAGCACAACTATTCCTGTCAGCAGGCTCCAGGGACCATTGAGTGTTCTTGGGCTGTGGGGGTGAGGGGCGAACAAAACAACAACAACAACAAAAACACGGGTGTTTTTTTTTTTTTTTTTTTTTTTTTGAGACAGAGAGTCTCGCTTGTCGCCCACGCTGGAGTGCAATGGCATGATCTCAGATCAGCAGGGTCCAGGGACCATTGTGGGTTTTTGGGCAGGGGGAGAAATGAAACAAATAAAAACCTTGGGCACTTTTTTTTTTCAGATGGAAAACACTCAGGCATCAACAGGCTTACTCTTGAAATGCAACCTAAGCCATTGGTATCAATTTGACCTGCAAACCCTGAAAAACAGGC
Source organism: Colobus angolensis palliatus (assembly GCF_000951035.1). Classification (NCBI taxonomy): domain Eukaryota; kingdom Metazoa; phylum Chordata; class Mammalia; order Primates; family Cercopithecidae; genus Colobus; species Colobus angolensis. The sequence continues at coordinate 343,711 of NW_012116489.1, forward strand.
AGCTCATTTTTTTCTGCCCTATGGCCTGGCCCCAATATTCTCTCTCTGATGGGGAAAAATGGCCACCTGAGGGAAGTATAAATTACAATACTATCTGCAGCTTGACCTTTTCTGTAAGAGGGAAGGTAAATGGAGTGAAATACCTTATGTCCAAGCTTTCTTTTCATTGAAGGAGAATCCATAGCTATACAAAGCTTGCAATTTACATCCCACAAGAGGACCTCTCAGCTTACCTCCATATCCTAGCCTCCCTATAGTTCCCCTTCCTATTAATGATAACCCTCCTCTAATATCCCCCTCCCAGAAGGAAACAAGCAAAGAAATCTGCAAAAGACCACAACCCCCTCGGCTATCAGTTATGTCACCTTCAAGCTGTAGTGGGAGGGCAATTTGCCCCAACCCAGGTACATGTCCCTTTCTCCCTCTCTGATTTAAAGTAGATCAAGGTAGACCTGGGGAAGTTTTCAGATGATCATGATAGGTATATAGATATCCTACAGGGTCTAGGGCAAACCTTTGACCTCACTTGGAGAGATGTCATGCTATTGTTAGATCAAGCCCTGGCTTTTAATGAAAAGAATGAGGCTTAAATGCAGCCTGAGAGTTTGGAGATACCTGGTATCTTAGTCAAGTAAATGATAGAATGGCAGCCGAAGAAAGGGACAGATTCCCTATCGATCAGCAGGCCATCCCCAGTATGGGACTCCACTGGGAGCTTGACTCAGATCATGAGGACTGGAGTCACAAACATCTCCTGACCTATGTTCTAGAAGGACTAAGGAGAATTAGGAAAAAGCCCATGAATTATTCAATGATGTCCACCAAAACTCAGGGAAAGGAAGAAGATACTTCTGTCTTCCTTGAGCAGCTAAAGGAGGCTTTAAGAAAATATACTCCCCTGTCACCCAACTCCTGCGAGGGTCAATTGATCCTAAAAGTTAAGTTTATTACCCAATCAGACACATATATGAGGAGAAAGTTCTAAAAGCAATCCCTGGGCCCCTAAAGACAATCTATAGGCATTATTAAACCTGGCAATCTCGATATTCTATAATAGGGACCAAGAGGCACAAGCCAAAAAGGAAAAGCGAGATAAGAGAAAGGCTGCAGCCTTAGTCATGGCCCTCAGACAAACAAATCTTGGTGGTTCAGAGAGGACAGAAAGTGGAGCAGGCCAATCACCCGGTAGGGCTTGCTATCAGTGTGGTTTACAAGGACACTTTAAAAATGATTGCCTAATGAGAAATAAGCTGCACCCTCACCCATGTCCACTATGCCAAGGCAATCATTGAAATGCACACTGCCCCAGATGACAAAGTTTCTCTGGACCAGAAGCCCACAACCAGATGATGCAATGACAGGACTGAGGGTGCCCGGGGCAAGCACCAGCTCATGCCATCACCCTCACTGTGTCCTGGGTACATTTAACCATTGAGGGCCAGGAAACTGACTTCCTTTTGGACACTGGCATGGCTTTCTCAGTTTTAATCTCCTGCCCCAGACAACTGTCCTCAAGGTCTGTTACCATCTGAGGAATCCTGGGACAACCTGTAACCAGGTATTTCTCCCATCTCCTCAGTTGTATTTGGGAGACTTTGCTCTTTTCCCATGCCTTTCTTGTTATGCCTGAAAGTCCCACCCCTTATTAGGGAGGAACATATTAGACAAAGCTGGAGCTATTATCTACATGAATATGGGGAACAAGTTACCCATTCATTGTCCCCTACTTGAGGAGGGAATCAACCCTGAAGTCTGGGCATTGGAAGGATAATCCAGAAGGGCAAAAAGGCCCACCCAGTCCAAATAAGGCTAAAAGACCCCACCACTTTTCCTTATCAAAGGCAATATCCTTTAAGGCTTGAAGCTCATAAAGGATTATAGGATATTGTTAGACATTTAAAAGCTCAAGTCTTAGTAAGAAAATGCAGCAGTCCCTGCAACACCCCAATTTCAGTAGTGAAAAAACTGAACGGTCAGTGGAGACTAGTGCAGGATCTTAGACTCATCAATGAGGCAGTAATTCCTCCATATCTAGTTGTACCCAATCCCTCTACCCTTCTCTCTCAAATACCAGAGGAAGCAGAATGGTTCATGGTTCTGGACCTGAAGGATGCCTTCTTCTGTATTCCCCTGTACTTTGACTCCCAGTTTCTCTTTGCCTTCAAGGATCCCACAGACCACATTTCTCAACTTACATGGATGGTTTTGCCTCAAGGGTTTAGGGACAGCCCTCATCTGTTTGGTCAGGCACTAGCCCAAGATCTAGGCCACTTCTCAAGTCCAAGCACTGTGGTCCTTCAGTGTGTAGATGATTTACTGTTGACTACCAGTTTGGAAGCCTCATGCCAGCAGGCTACTCTAGATGTCTTGAACTTTCTAGCTAATCAAGGGTACAAGGGTCTAAACTGAAAGCCCAACTCTGCCTACAAGTCAAATATCTAGGCCTAATTTTAGCCAGAGGAGCCAGGGCCTTCAGTAAGGAACAAATACAGTGTATACTGGCTTACCATCTCCCTAAGACATTAAAACAGTTGCAGAGGTTCCTTGGAATCACCAGCTTTTGCCGACTATGGATCCCCAGATACAGCGATATAGCCCGGCCCCTCTCTACTCTAATCAAGGAGACCCAGAGGGAACATACTCATCTAGGAGAATGGGAACCAGAGGCACAAACAGCTTTCAAAATCTTAAAGCAGGCCCTAATACAAGCTCCAGCCTTAAGCCTTCCCACAGGACAAAATTTCTCTATATACATCACAGAGAGAGGAGGAATAGCTCTTGGAGTCCTTACTCAGTCTCATGGGACAAAAACCAGTGGCATACCTAAGTAGGGGAATTGATGTAGTAGCAAAAGGCTGACCTCACTGTTTATAGGTAGTTGCAGCTGTGGCCATCTTAGTGTCAGAGGCTATCAAAATAATACAAGGAAAGGATCTCACTGTCTGGACTACTCATGATGTAAATGGCATACTAGGTGCCAAAGGAAGTTTATGGCTATCAGACAACCGCCTGCTCAGATACCAGGCACCACTCCTTGAGGAACTGGTGCTTCAAATACGCACGTGTGTGTCCTTCAACCCTGCCACTTTTCTCCCAGAGGATGGGGAGGCAATCGAGCATGACCACCAACAAATTGTATTTCAGACTTATGCCACCCAAGAGGATCTCTTAGAATTCCCCTTAGCTAATCCTGACCTTAACCTATATACCAATGGAAGTTCGCTTGTGGACAATGGGATACGAAGGCAGGTTATGCCACAGTTAGTGGTACAACAGTACTTGAAAGTAAGCCTCTTCCCCCAGGGACCATTGCCCACTTAGCAGAACTAGTGACACTTACCCAAGCCTTAGAACTGGGAAAGGGAAAAATAATAAATGTGTATACAGATAGCAAGTATGTTTATCTAATCCTACATGCCCATTCATGCTGCAATATGGAAAGATAGGGAGTTCCTAACCTCTGAGGGAACCCCCATTAAATACCACAAGGAAATCATGGAGTTATTGCATGCAGTGCAAAAACCTAAGGAGGTGGCAGTCTTACACAGCCAAAGCCATCAAAAAGGGGAAGGAGAGGGGAGATCACCAGCATAAGTGGCTGGCAGAGGCAGGGAAAGACCAGGAGAGAGAGAGAGAGAGAGAGAGAGAGGAAAGACAAAGTCAGAGAGAAGGAAAGAGAGATACACAGAGAGGAAGAGACACGGTGACAAAGAGGCAGTCAGAGAGAGAGAGAGGAAGAGACAGAGACAAAGAAGGAGTCAAAGAGGAAGAGACAGAAAGCCAAAGAGAAAGAAAGAGAAAAAGAGAGAGAAGTAGTAAAGAAAAAACAGTGGACCCAATTCCTTGAAAAGCCAGGGTAAATTTAAAACTTACAGTTGATAATTGAAGGTCTTCCCCGTAACCCTATAACACTCCTATACCACTTTGTTGTCAGTATAAACAAGGGCATAACCTGAAAGCACTGAAGCCAATGACAACTCATAAATGGTGTTTAAAGCTGATTGTTTTTCACCATAAAAGTAAGATATATTGCCTGGGCTCGGTGGTTCACACCTGTAATACCAGCAATTTGAGAGGTTGAGGCGGGTGGATAACTTGAGGTCAGGAGTTCGAGACCAGACTGGCCAACATGGTGAAACTCTGTCTCTACTAAAAATACAAAAATTAGTTGGGCATGGTGATGCTACATGGGAGGCTGAGGCAGGAGAATTACTTGACCCCATGGGGGCAGAGGTTTCAGTGAGCCGAGATTGCGTCACTGCATTCCAGTCTGGGCAATAGAGTGAGATGCCATCTAAAAAATAAAGAAAGAAAAGTAAGATATAGCCATATAACAGACTAGTAAACATTATGAATATTATGATAGCCAAATGAGTTTAATTACCAAGTTTTTCATATGCTGCTAAAAGTATTAACTTGGTTACTAAATCACAAACATTCTAATATATTATTTGTGAAGTAACAGTTTCCTTAATTTGTGTGTGTTTGAATTTTGCAGAAAAACGGTCTGATTCTCTCTCTTTTGTTTCAACAGTTATGAAATCTCTGTGTACAGACCCTCTCCAACACTACAGATGATCATTTTGGTAAGTCACTGTAAATCTGATAGGCTATTCATCTCTGTTATTTCTGTGCTTCTTCACAGAAGAAGTTGTCTATTCTTTGATATATTAAGCCCTTGCTTATTGCATGTGTTACACATATTATTTCCCAATATGCAGCATTCTTTCTAACTGAAATATTGATATTTACTGTATATATCTCTATATTTACTGCATAATAAATAAAAATACTTCTCACAGGACAAAAATCAATCAGGTTTTTCCCCTGGGGGTACTATTATATATTTTTCTAGGAAAATACATAATAATGGTGAAATAAACATTCTATATTTTCTTTGGTTGGTTTTATAACTTTTAAGTCTTTGTTTCTATAAGCTTTTAAGTAAAATATCAGTAAAATTTTAAAATTGAAAACAAAATATATGGATCTGTAGGTTCACAAATTACTGAGATTATCTTGGGAAAACTGTAGAAAACACTAACATAAAGACTACTGAAAATACCACTATATTCAGTATAAATCAACTCTCTGTGTGTCACCTTTTCTATCCAGAAAAGTGCAATACTGGAATAGATGAACTCTGAGGTCCTTTGTGGTTCAAAGCGTTTTAAGTACTATATTTTTTATAGTATCAGTCTATTAATAGAGTCTAAAGATCATGAGCTCTTCAAATACAGGTGCAACATCTGATTTGTATCCCCCAACGTCTAGTACAGTGCCTGACATATTTAATTATTAAAAGTCTTGTTAATTTTTTTTCTTTTAATAAGTGTAAGCTGAAAAGTTGCTAAATGTACTAGAAACTGAATCTCATGCAACAAGAAATAAATGTTAGGGAATCTCAACCTGTACCGTTTGGTTCCTTTTATCCTACTGGTTAGAAGGTAAGGAAAAACAATCACAGGTACTTTCCCAGAACAATTAACAGCAGAGAGTCTGAAGGAAAAAGGAAGAGAAACAATTACTGAAATCAGGAGAGATTATTTTGGCCAGTAGTTTAACAGAGGAATGCAGTTAAACATGGTGATTATGCAGGGAAGGATAAAATGCAGAAAGTACTCCTACCTTCCCAGCCGTATATCCTCCAGTATCCTGGAAGATGTTTCCATTGCTGAAATCTAACCAGAGAACAGAGACTTTGGAGTACATGAATGTAATTCAAATGAAATAGGCTTGCTGGAAATAAAATAGGGTGAAGAACAATAGTGTGTGTCTGTGTGTGTGTGTGTGTGTGTGTGTGTGTTGGGAGGAATCAGAAGATACCTACAACACCATATCAAAATATTTTGTTAATAGAGCTGTAACATTTCATTTTCCAAAGTTTTAATTTCCAAACAGTATTTTTGAAGTCACCTTAATGTGTGAGATATTTGAGTAGATTATTTGCTTTTTTCAAAATTTAATTTTTTGAATTATAGTGTAATAAACATATTTTCAAATTTGTACGTACTCTGCCTAAATAATGTTTTTCCTTTTGTAGGCAACTTCTTAATTACCTTAGGAAATTGACACATAATGACAGATGGGTATGACAGAGTGAATAGGAAGGGTAGACCCCATTAAGGAAAGGCTCATTAAAATAAACTATTTGATTATGATTAAGCTAAAAGAGATGATCTCTTAATTGTGTGTAATTGTGCTGAAATGACTCACTGTTTTTTACATTTTTGCAAGATTGGTATTTTTCAAAACTCTGACTCTCTTCTAAATCTCATGTGCTATGAATAATAACTTCTGATTTTCATAATATTTAAAATATTACCACAAATATAAATTAAAAAATAATGTAGTTGCTGTTTTACTGCTGAAAAGCATGCTGTAATTTCTTTACCATACTGAGAAAAAAAATAAGAAATAACAGTAAGAAAAAGCAATTCAGTTTATATGTATACACATACACATATATACTGATATATATATATTCATATATATATTTGAATGTGTTTATTTGTGTACACACACATAGTAGTCTAAAACTCAAAACAGTTCTATGAGTACTATTATTATTTCTCTTATAAAGAAGAACAATGTAAGGCACAAATAGGTGAGGAAACCTGCCTCACAGTTGGTTAACAGTTGAGCATGGGGCTGGGCACGGTGGCTTATGCCTGTAATCCCAGCACTTTGGGAGACTGAGGTGGGCGGATCACCTGAGGTTGGGAGTTTGAGATGAGCCTGACCAACATAGAGAAACCTCTCCCTATCAAACATACAAAATTAACGGGGCATGGTGGCACATGCCTGTAATCCCAGCTACTGGGAAGACTGAGGCAGGAGAATCACGTGGACTCAGGAGGCAGAGGTTGCGGTGATGCGAGATTGCGCCATTCCACTCCAGCCTAGGCAACAAGAGCAAAACTCTGTCTCCAAAAAGAAAACAAATAAACAAACAAAGAATCAACAACAACAAAAATAGTTGAGTATGGATGGAATGAAATGGAACCTTGGAATCTACAAAAACTTGATACTGAGGCCAGGTACGGTTGCTCACATCTGTCATCCTAGCACTTTGGGAGGCTGAGGTGCGTGGATCACGAGGTCAGGAGTTCAAGAACACCCTGGCCAAGATTGTGAAACCTCTTCTGTACTAAAAATACAAAAATTAGCTAGTCGTGATGGCAGGTGCCTGTAATCCCAGCTACTTGGGAGCCTGAGGCAGAGAATTGCTTGAACCCTGGAGGTGGAGGTTGTAGTGAGCCGAGATCATGCCACTGCACTATACTCCAGTATAGTATACTGCTTCACGTTGCAATGTAAATGAAATATAATCTACGATGTAGAAAAGGCATAAATTATAAAGAAGTAAAAAGCTTAAACATTTGTTCTATGACATCGCGTGAAATGCATGCATTAAGGTTTTTAGCAACTCAGAAAGAAGTACCAAGCCATAGAGGGTCTTAACTAGAAACTTCAAGTAGCAAACTCCAAGTATAATTTGAAGACCCCTAGTGGTGCCAAAAATATTTCAGGGAATATGCATGGTCCTCCCTTTTCCTGCTGCATTTATGTGTAAAACTGATTTTCTTCATATACTCAACCAAAACAGCAGATTGTAACAGATCAAATGTAGAAGTATAAGTAAATAGGTTATCCTATTTTTCTTCTGTAAAGTCAGAAATTAAGGTTTGCAAATATAAAACACTGACACTCCTTCCACTATTTTTTAAATATGTACTTCTTTTTACAGAATTATTTTATTTATGAAACATATAGTAGGTTAATATTGTTTCGTGTAATTTCATTAATAAATATTTTTATCTTTAACTTCTGTATATATCATTACATGAAGTCTCTGTAAACAAAAAGTTTTAGGAGTCCTGAAACAAGAATGGTTGAGAATGTAAGGATTTAAGCAACCAGAATAATAGGGAGTGGTTAGATAAGAATAAAGCAGAAAACATAGTAAAAATAGTGAAGTAAAAAATAGTAAGGACAGGAGTGAACATGACAAATGGTGATCACATTGAGGATGCTGAACTGAGAGAATTACTAGAATGAATGGCTTATGTTTAACAAAAAGGGGAAATAAAATTCAAAGAAATTTCTGAAGTATCTAAACAGCAGGATTAGAAGTTTAAATATAATTTATTATTATTATATTTAGGCTGGAAAATGCCGTGATTTAAATGGGTTGAAAAATTGACTATACTCTGTTTAAAAGGGAGCTTATGAAAACTACCATCAAGAAAGCCTATTACATGGATCTTGCTATGGAAATCAAGATACATACTGACTTCAAATAGGATTAGGGTGATGGTGATGAGATTAGAGAACTCGGGCATAGTTTCAGACATATGAAAAGGCAAAATTTGCTGAAATTCGCCTGAACATAGAAGATGCAAGTGATGAAAGATCAAAAGTGAATACAGGATTCTGAATATTGACGATTGGAATACACTTAAGTTAATTTTTATTTCTCTGGGTGTAACTTCTAACATACCTCACAGATTTTACATTTATTAATTCCAGAGCTACCATTGAACATTTCCTTTGATCTTTTATTACACATTTTAGAATTCCTCTTGCCTAAGGATATAAAAGTTCAAGCAAATTGTTGATTAAAATATTCTCATCAAAGAGCACCACATTTACATTTTATACAGCTAGTGTATGATATTTTGGTGTACGAAAATTCAGCATGTAACAGTAATGTAAATTTCTGGATTATTGGTGTTAAGCCTAGGATTGCATTAAAAATGTTTACCAATGTGTAGAGCAGAGATACTGAACAAAGAGCACAGAGTTGCCTTAACGAACCTGCACATCCATGCCAGAGTCAGTGGTTGCAATTTAAACCATGGTCTCCAGATAGTTCTCTGTATCATCAACTTGAGGATACACATATTTCTAAAGGTTACAAGTGGTTTTTAATGACCCTGTTATTGAGCTTATAGCCATTAATTGCCTTTCACTCCACTGGAGTAAGAACAGAATGACACTCTGTGTTCAAATGTATGTATAGAAGTTAACTTAGTTTTGGTGATGTAAAAAAAGATGAAAACTCTTACTAAAACAGTAACAAGAATATATTTTGCTTATGTTAATGTGTAAAAGGAGACCAAGTTGAAAAATGTTTAACTTCATTTTTCAGTCTTTACCTAAAAAAGAATGTTGTATGTTGCTAAAATTCAAACTGCTGTTCATCTCTGTTCAATGGAGAAAAATTCTGGGACTAATTTCATTTTCTGCCTCTAACTCTTAGAGATCAGAACTATTTGTAAACTTTATAACACACAACTATAATAATTGGTTACATAATTGCAGAGTCTACTGGAATTAAGTACACATGGTTACTCTGGTTTAGTATTTTTAGTTAAGATGGTTTAATACTGAGAGACAATAATAGGATAGATATTAAAGATAGAGATGCTTTACTGACATAACCTGAAGTTAAAGTCCAGCAATACTGTATGTTCTGAGGATATCACTTAAACTCTCTGAACCCCACTACCTTCATCTGTAAAATGAAAATGACAATCGTACTTACCTCTCAAGATTATATCTAACAGTACGTACATTTATACTGTAAGTAAATTTATTCCTCATTATAATCTTATGTATGGCATATAGAAAAAGTATTAAAAATATGCATTACTTTATAGTATTATTTAATCATCTTATAATGTTTTCTTTATGAAAACCAGATAGTATAATAATCATTTTCATCAGAGTTTTAATATCCAGACTTGCAGTCATTTTGATACTTTAGAGATGCTTCTCTTTCTCCCTCTTGTTCTCTCCCTGTCTTCATCCCACATACTTTTAAATTCCTGCACCTTATGTAGTAAGTATATCAATATGATTTTCAACAATGGGGTCTTGAAATTAACTGATACTGGTGGCAATGTAAGCTATGTTCACTATTATTGACTCTTGACAAAGTTAATACATGGTAAAACAACTTGCCTTCAAGTGTACTCATGTTTAACAAATCTAAAGATAGTACTAGAGCAAAATAACGTTAAAAATATGTGACTAGCACTTTTTTGGCACCTGCATGGACTGGCATCCAGGAAACGGTAATTCCTTTGCAGTCACTTTGTTACATATATGCTTTTAAACAAAAATTCAGTAATATTTTTAGTAATCCTCTAGACCAAACCTATGCCCCAGGCTTTGCCATATTTTGTGCAATAGGACCTTTAGGTAACTGATGAAATTTATAGATCCTCAGTGAGAAAAGAATGTGCATATGTACACACAAAGAATGATTGGTATATTATGCTAAAGCCTTTAATGTCTTCTTTGGAGGACATCTGTGAAAAATGCATGTTCTATATATTTATAGATGAAACAAAATGGGGAGAGAGGGCAAGATGGCCGACGAGACCCAGTCAGGTGGAATAACTCCCACAGATGGACTGAGAGGACTGGCGTGCGTTTAAGAGATCTTTAGCGGGAAGGTCGAAAGTGGAGGGAGGGAACACACAAAAACTGAGCTGAAGTGGGAGAAAGCTGGGAACCTACATGGAGCTACTGCACACTGGGACTCAGTTTTGGACCACAGCAACTCCAGGGAAATGGATGAGTTAATCTGGCAAGGAGCAACTCACTCTCACCACAGACCTCTGGAATCCCAGGAGAAGGGGACCGACCCCTCGACCACCACAGACACTTGAATTGTCAGGGAGAGTTGCTTAGAGAAGTGGTAGGGGCAGCAAACCAGCTGATGTGGAGCCCAGAGGGAGTGCCTGTAGCTAAGCATGGTCAGGGAGGGCCATCCCGCTATGTTCCACTTGCTCCCATAAGAGACTTTAACCCTAGGGGAATTATGGGAACTGATCTCTACAGGGCGTTCTTGCACATCAGCCAGGGCTGGTCTGACCCTAGCACCCCTCTGTCTGCTGGCCTCTCTTGGGGCCCCAGTCTGGTTATGCCTGTTTGCAGGGCAGTCTCAAGTGCCCTGGAGGCTCTCACTGTAGCTGGATTGTCCATTCCCTCCCCATACTGCAGCCTCCCAGGGTCTCATGGCAACTCAACACAACTCCCCACATCACTTTGCTGGTATGTCTGCATGGGCAGGTTTTGTTTTCCTTGCTCCACCAGCATGCAAGAGTGCAGTCTGCCTCCATCCCTCCTCCAACAACTATTGCAGATGGAGCCTTGGTGGGACTAGAGCCAGCAAGCCTGGCCCTGCCAGCACCCTGCCCTTGTGCTAACAGTGGGCAAAGAACAGTGGATCCTCTTCCAACCTAGGCAATTACTCCAGCTTCTAGGGCACAGACAAGACACTTAATCTGAGCCCTCCAGCACCCTACCACGGAGCCAGCACCACCGACAGTGCCACCACTCACACAGTCTCCAGTAGTGGGCCCCCTGCACCCCACTTCCGCCCCAGTTGTGCTGCCTCTGCCACTGTGGTGAGAGCCCACAGGGGAGCAGGCACCCCAGCACCTGCCAGCTCCCTGCCACAGCTGCTCACCTTGGCTTAACCAACACAGTGGATTCCAAACCTCAAGAAGCAGAAGCCAGAGAACAGTTGGGTCTCAATACAAGTCCCCCAGAGTTAGAGCATGTAGTCTGACAGGATCAAATTCACGCATAGCAATACTAATCTTAAATGTAAACGGGCCAAATACCCCAATTGAAAGACCCAGAGTGGCAAGCTGGAGAAAGAATGATCAATTGGCAAGCTGTCTGCAAGAGAAACATCTCATATGCAATGACATACACAGGCTCAAAATAAAGGGCAGGAGAAAAATATACCAAGCAAATGTGAAACAGAAAAAAGCAGGGGTTGCAACCCTGGTTTCTGACAAAGCGGGCTTTAAAGCAACAAGGATCAAAAAAGACCAAGAAGAGCATTACATAATGGTGAAATGTTCAATTCAACAAGAAGATATAACTCTCCTAAATATATATGTACCCAATACAGAAGCACTCAGATTCATAAAGCAAGTTCTTAGAGACCTTCAAAAAGACAGACTCCCACACAATAAGAGTGGGAGACCTTAACCCCACACTGACATTGTTAGACAGATCATCATGACATGACAGAAAATTAACAAAGATATTCAGGAATTGAAGTCAGCACTGGATCAAATGGACCTAATTTATATCTACAGAATCCTCCACCCAAAAGCAACAGAATATACTTTCTTCTCATCACCACATGGCACATACTCTAAAACTGATCACATAATTGGAAGTAAAACACTCCTCAGCAAATTCAAAATAACTGAAATTGTAACAAATAAGACCACAGCACAATCAAATTAGAAATTAAGACTAAAACATTTATTCAAAACCACACAATTACATGGAAATTGAATAACCTGCTCCTGAATGACTTTGGGGTAAATAATGAAATTAAGGCAGAAATTAAGACTTTCTTTGAAACTAATGAGAGCAAAGATGCAACATAAATAACAGAATCACTGGGACACAGCAAAGGCAGTGTTAAGAGGAAAATTTAACTTTTACATCAAAAGTTAAAAATATCTGAAGTTAACAACTCAACATCACAACTAAAATAATGAGAGAACCAACAACAAACAAATTCAAAAGCTAGCAGAAGACAAGAAATAACCAAAATCAGAGCTGGATTGAAGGAGATTGAGACATGAAAAGCCATTCAAAAAATTAATGATGCAGGAGCTGTTTTGTTAAAAAGTTAATAAAATAGATAGACTGCTAGCTTGACAAATGAAGAAGAAAAGAGAGAAAATTCAAATAAACACAATCAGAAATGACAAGGAAGGTATTTCTGTATACCACAGAAATACAAACAACCATCAGAGAATGTTCTAAAAACCTCTATGCACACGAACTAGAAAATCTAGAAGAAATGGATAATTTTCTGAACACATGCACTCTACAAAGACTGACCTAGGAAGAAATTGAATTCCTGAACAGACCAGTAACAAGTTCTGAAATTGAATCAGTAAATCAACCAAAAAGAAAAAGCCCAGAACCAGACAGACTCGCAGCTGAATTCTACCTGATGTACAAAGAAGAGTTGGTACCATTGTTGCTGAAACTATTCCAAAAAATTGAGGAGGAGGGAGTTCTTCATAACAAATTCTATAAGGACAGTATCGTCCTGATACCAAAACTTGGCAGAGACACCACAAAAAGGAAGACTTTTGACCAATGTCGTTGATGAACATTAATGCAAAAATTTTGGGAAACCAAATCCAGAACATTGATGCAAAAAATGTTGTGAAACCAAACCCAGAAGTACATAAAAAACTTCTCTGCTGTGGTCAAGTAGGCTTTATCTCTGGGATGCAAGTTGGTTCAACATAAACAAATCAATAAATATGATTCATCACATAAACAGAACTAAAGACAAAAATAACTCAACAGATGCAGAAATGGCTTTTGATAAAATTCAACAGCCCTTCATGTTAAGAACACTCAATATGCTAGGTGTTGAAGGAACATATTTCAAAATAATAAGAGCCATCTATGAGAAACTCACAGCCAACTTCCTACTGAATGGGCAAAAGCTGGCAACATTCTCTTTGAAAACTGGCACATAACAAGGAAGGCCTCTCTTACCACTCCTACTCAACCTATTATTGGAAACCTGGGCCAGGGAAATTGGGAAAGAGAATGAAATTAAGAGCACCCAAATAGGAAGAGAGAAAGTCAAACTACCCTTATTTGCAGATGACATGATTCTATATCTAGAAAACCCCATCTTTTCAGCCCAAAAGTTTCTTAAGCTGAAAAACAACTTCAGCAAAGTCTCAGGATACAAAATTGATGTTCAAAAATCACTAGCATTCCTATACACAAACAACAATCAAGCCGAGAGCCAAATATGGAGCACAATCCTGTTCACAATTGCCACAGTAAAAAATGAAATATTTAGGAATAGAGCTAACTAGGGAAATGAAGAATTTCTAAAGAAGAACTACAAAATACTTCTCAAAAAAATCATAGATTACACAAACAAATGGAAAAACATTCCATCCTTATGGATAGGAAGAATCAATATTGCAAAAATGACCATACTGCCCAAAAGCAATGCATAGATTCAATGCTATTTCTATAAGACTACCGTGGACATTCTTCACAGAACTAGATAAAAGTATTTTAAAATTCATATAAAACCAAACAAGAACCCACATATACAAGACAATGCTAACCAAAAAGAACAAAGCTGGAGGCATCATGCTTCTTGACTTCAAACTATACTACATGGCTGCAGTAACCACAACAGCATGGTACTGGGACATGAACAGACACATTGACCAATGGAACAGAATAGAGACCCCAGAAATAAGGCTGCACACCTACAAGTATTTAGTTATTGACAAACCTGACAAACACAAGCAATGGGGAAAGCATACACTATCCAATAAAAGGTACTTGGATAACTGGCTAGTCATATGCAGAAGATTGAAACTAGAGCCCTTTCTTACAACATATACAAAAATTAACTCAAGATGGATTAAAGAGTTAAATGTAAAATCCAAAACTATAAAAAAACCCAGGAAGACAACCTAGGCAATACAACTCAGGACGTAAGAATGGGCAAATATTTCATAACAAAGATGCCAAAAGCAATTGCAACAAAACACAAGTTGACAAATTGAATCTAATTAAACTAAAGAGCTTCCACCCACCAAAAGAAACTATCAACAGACTGACTGACAACCTACAAAACGGAGAAAATTTTTGCAAGCTATGCATTTGACAAAGTCTAATATCCAACATCTATAAGGAGCATACACAAACTTACAAAGCCAACAATTCCATTCAAAAGTGGACAAAGTGCAGAACAGACACTTCTCAATAAAAGATATACATGTGACCAACAATCATGAAAGAAAAAAAAAACTCAACATCACTGATCGTTAGATAAATGCAAATGGAAAGCACAATGAGATCCCATCTCACACCAGTCAGAATGACCATTATTAAAAAGTCAAAAAACGACAGATTCTGGTGAAGTTATAGAGAAAAGGGAACATTTAAATATTGTTGGTGGGAGTGCAAATTAGTTCAGCTATTGTGGAAAACAGTGTGGCAATTCCTCAAAGACCTAAAGACAGAAATACCATTCCACCTAGCAATCCCATTGCTGGATATGTACCCACAGGAATACAAGTCCTTCTTTTATGAAGACACTTGCTCATGTATGTTCATTGCAGCACTATTTACAATAGCAAAGACGTAGAATCAACCTAAATGCCCATCCATCATTGACTAAATAAAGAAAATGTGGTACATATACACCATAGAATATTATGCAGCCATAAAAAAGAACAAGACCATATCAAGTCCTTTGCAGACACACAGATGAAGTGGGAGACCTTTATCCTTAGCAACGTAATGCAGAAACAGAACACCAAATACCACAAATTCTCACTTATAAGTGGGAGTTAAATCATGAGAGCATATAGACACATAGAGGGGAACAGCACACACTGGGGCCTATAAGAGGGTGGGTTGGGAGAAGGAAGAGGATAGGAAAAATAACTAAGAGGTATTATGCTTAATACCTGGGTGATGAAATAATCTGTACAACAATCCCCCATGTCATAATTTTACCTATATAACAAACTTCCGTATGTACTCCTGAACTTAAAAGTTAAAAATAAACTTGAAAATAAAAATGAAGAAATACTCCAGTAACTGTAATACATATTTATAAAGTAAATTATTTAGTAAAATAAATTAATTCATTTCATAGTATATTTCATATAAGTTATCTTATGTTAAATATTGTATGCATATTGCAAATACAATAGTTATACATAAATATTTGTAGGTATATATACACATACATATAAATTATATGATATATATGGAGATACCGATAGAAAAAGAATTTGAGTAATGCAGATAATTTTTCTTCAATTTTTATGTGGTTTATCACTTGGATAACTGTATTACACATGTATTTCATTTTGTGCAGAGGTATATGGTCTTAAATAACATAATTTATCTTATTTTCCTTTAAGAAAAATAGGTGTCAATAATAATATATTTAGCAAGAACATTTTGCCAAATTAAATCTATTCACTTAATTATAGATGTAGAGTGGTAGTTTGAACATCTGCATTCACTTTTTGCCCTTAAGCACTTCTAATTGGCAAGTGTATATGTATTCACTGAGAAGAGCTTCACTAGTTTAGTAATTTCATTCAGTTATGAGACATTAATTGATTCTCAAGTCTGTATGTTAAACTGTTAACTCATATAGAAAATGTAATGATATTTAAAAGGGAATGTAGCACTTCCATTTTCTGAGATTCTTAAAGTGGTTAAGGGCAGAAAATAAGACATTAAAATGCAATTTATATTAATACCCTAGTTCCATTGGCCTTTGAGACAGGTATAATTACCTCGTTATCACTGAAACAGAATTGGCTAGTCCTTAATGCTTCCAAAGATGGTTTTGTTTAGAAATAAATTATATTTTATCTATATTTACCAGTAGCTTATCATTTTTCCCTTTTATTGCAGTAGTTTCATGCTACTGCTATTTAAGAGCAAAATGTAGTACTTTAGAAATCGGAAGCCGGCTGCTGTCATTGGAAATGTGCAAAAGGCTGTGGCGGGTGCTCTCTTTTGAGAAACTTATCCTTTCAATGTAAAAAGCCTTAAGCAAATCTACAAAAGCCAAGGCAGCCTGTATAAAAGAGAATTGTGATGCTAGAATTGGAACAATCACACTTAGGACTATTCATGTGGGAACAGCATATGTGACCCAAATGATAAAAGTGAGAATCATGCCAATGATGCATTCTGAAAGTTAAATATGAGAGTAGCTAGTTCATCAGTCAGTATTTTTTTTCTGCAAAAATTTACATTTTGTTATATAATGCACTTTGGGGTGCTTAACTATGCATTAAATAATGAGTAAGAAAATATTTGCTCTTCTAAAGAAAGCAAGAGAAAATACACGTACTTTCCTATCTGAATATATTAGTGCCACTTAATACAAATCAATAGCTGAAGGGTTAAAGTACAGCATAGTCACTCATGTGGTGCCCAGCGGGATGCCTCAGCTCAATCTCCTTTCTAATAAGTCCAAGTCTAGTGGAATATTCATTTTGGCTTAAGAAAGAACAGGATTTGTTTTTCATTACAGTCAAAACCAATGAGTGGAAAAACAATTTTACCTTTACCTTCTCTTCTTTCTCTGAGGCTGTACTAGATACTGATATATATTTGGTAATTTTACATATCTAACCTTTCCATTTGCCAACAAAAATTACACACTTTCACAACAGTTTCGGGTTTCTTATGTGAGCACAAATAAGCTTTTGAAGATTATGAGATGTACACAAAATGTCATCTATATTATGTCAGTTTTGTAAGGAAATTTACGTATTACACACAAACCCTTGAAGTACAGCAGTCTAAAACATGACATAAAAAATATGATGGCATATATTTTTAATATATTTCATTATAAAATATAATGAAATGAAATATATTTTTCTATGACATTCATCTTCAGTGATAATTTGTCTGATTTTTTACAAACAAATTTGATATTCTAATTATTTTAACAGCTTTATTAGATGTACATTTCATACCACTTAATTGAAGTGTACAATAGGATACTTTTTAGTATATTCACAGAGTTGTTTAACCACCAACTGCAAAGAAATCTCATAGACATTATAGACACTCCTCATTGCGCCTCAGCCTCCTAATTCCTTGCTTTAGGTTACTAATAGATTTTTTGTCTTTAAAGATTTGCCCACTCTAGACTGTTCATATACATGCAAAACTACAACTTGGGTACCTTTGTGGTTCTCTTTTAACTTAACATAATCACTGCAAGTTTCACCCCTGTATCAGTACTTCATTCATTTTTATTGGTCAATATTATCCTATTGTACTACTTTTTATTTCTCTATTTGTCTGTTGAAAGATATTTGGATTGTCCCCACATTTTGGCTATTACAAATAATACTGGTATGGACATTTGCATACAAATTTTTTTGGTATATGTTGGCTTTCTTTTATCTTGTATGTTTTCATTTTCCTGACTATGTATCTAGCAGTGAAATTGTTTGATCTTATGGTAACTTTATGTTTGATTCTTTTTGAGAAACTAATGAAATATTTTCCAAAGTGGCTGCACCATTTTACATTTTTACCAAGACTGTAAGAGACCTTAAATTTATCCACATCCTCGCAAATGCTTGTTACATATTATTTATTATGACCTTACTAGTGGAGGTGGAATATTATTTTGTCATGGGTTTGATTTGCATTTTTATGTTGGCTGATGTTGTCAAGCATATTATCATCTGCTTATTGCTCAGCTGTATATCTTCTTTGCAGAAATTTTATTCAAATCTTTTGGCTATTTTTTAGTTGGGTTGTTTGTCTTTTTGACTGACTCGTAAGAGTTCTTTATTTATTCTGAACATAATTCCTGCATCAGATATATGATTTTCAAATATATTCTCTCATTTTATTTATGGTCTCTTTTGTACTTTCTTGAGGCATCCTTTAAAGCTCAAGGGTTTTTTTTGTTTGTTTTTTGTTTCTTTGTTTGTTTATTTGTTTGCTTGTTTTTGAGATGAAGTTTCACTCTTGTCTCCCAGGCTGGAATACAGTGGTGCAATCTCAGCTCACTGCAACCTCCACCTCCTGAGTTCAAGCGATTCTCCTGCCTCAGCCTTCTAAGTAGCTGGGATTACAAGCACCTGCAACCACGCCTGGCTAATTTTTGTATTTTTGGTAAAGGTGGGGTTTTGCTGTGTTGGCCAGGGTGTTCTCAAACTCCCGACTTCAGGTGATCCACCCACCTCTGCCTCCCAAGCTGCTGGGATTACAGGCATGAGCCACCGCGCCCATCCTAAAGTTCAAATTTTTAAATTTAATGAAGTCCTATTTATTTTTCTTTGGTAAATTGAGATTTTGATATGTAAGATTTTGCTAAAATTAAGATTTCAATGATTTAATATTACATTTTCTTCTAAGATGTTTACAATTACAGCTTTTACATGTAGGTCTATGATTCCTTTTGAGTTAATGTCTGTTTATTGTGTTAAGGAGTCTGACTTCATTCTTTTGCCTGTGGATATCCAATTGTATCAATATCAGTAGTTGAAAAAGCTATTCTTTCCCCCATTGAATTGTCCTGGAAGTCTTATCAAAAATAAATTGATCGCAAATATAAGGGCATATTTAAGGAATTCTAACTTCATTCCATTGACCAATTTTTCTATTCTCTTGCAAGGGTTACACTGTGTTGATTGGTACTATCGCACAGTAATGGAATCCTCCACTCTTGTTCTTCTTTGTCAAGTCTGTTTAGACTATTCTGTGTCTTATTTCATTGCATATGAACTTTAGGATCAACATATCAATTTTGGGGGAAAAAAAGCACGTGGAATTTTGACAAATTAGTGTAGAATCTCTAAATAAGTTTCAAATGCAGTGACATATTATCAATATCAAGTATTATGAACCTAGGATTATTTCTCCCATTTATTTATGTTGTCTTTAGTTACTTTCAACAATGTTTTGTAGTTTTCAGAGTACAAGTCTTGCACTTCTTTTCTTAAATATATTCTTAGGTATTTTATTGTTTCTTATGTTATTAAGATTATTTCCTTAATTTTATTTTTTGGTTTGTTCACTGCTAGTTTATAGAAGTGCAATTGAATTTTGTATATTGATGACAGTGTTTTTAGCAGTGTTTTATTTGTGTCTTTCTCTGATCTCTCTGCTAAACCCCCTGCTTCTGTTGATTTTATGCCCAGCTATTAGGCTCCACTAGTTTTTGGTGGATTACTATTCAGTTACAGAGAATTCTGCTTTTATGAACTGCCTCTACCCTGCAAGAACCTCAGTGCTACTGCTTGGGAAATGGATGTGAGGACAGCAACCTGCTTCTCTTGGGGTGACATCCCTCCTTTAAAAGCAGAGATCTGGGCAGTTTGATAGTTTCTGGTTTTGTTTGTTTGTATGTTTTCTTTTCTGGTTGTGGAAATTTTGACTTATAAGAGAGCTGGACGTGAGTGATTAGGCGATTGGGACCCAGTAATTTCAGCTTGCAGTGCCTCGGAGCTTCCACCTTCTACGTGGGTGCTGATTGAGAAAAGAGCACCTTAGAACAGTTGACTGCTCTTGCCTGAAATAGCCTTCATAAAAAGGGGGGATCAATTAGAAATACTGGTGGTCTGCCACTCTGGGAGTAGCCTTAGACTGGAAAGTTGAGTGATAAGGATTCCCTTCATCTTGGTTGGACCTGCCTGGAATATAGCTTCTGACACACAGTGCTTGTTTGGGGGTGAGGAAGAAGAAGATAGTTTGGTTCCAATGCCACCGATTTTCATTGTTCTTACAGAGATTTAGTAAATTTTTCTGGGTAAATGTTTCTACATTTGCTATATATTCTAAGGTCAATTTCCAAAATGTTAAATGGTCACTTAAAATAGTTTTTACATTATGTTTGTTTTCCTGGGAGTGTCCACAGAGCTCCTAATATCTCCATTTGGAAGTATTCTCTTCACTAATTTGTTTTTGAAGAATTTCCCACATATAAAATCCTAGCTCTCACCTTTCAACTGCCGTAACCTCAAGCTCAACCTTCATTTGAAGAGGAATGAACATTAAATAAGCAAGAATATATTAATATTTAAGGTAAATGTGGATTGGAATTTGTTACTAAAAATATTTTCCTTCCATCAACCTTTTTCTAGTCCTTTTTAAAAGAGCAACTAGCATTCTAACAGCCTTCTCCCCAGTTTTCAGCCATCCTTCATGTTGTCTCAGTTGGAATTGTGAATTTTCTTCTCATCCCAAATAGAGATTTTAATCATAGATTATTTTAAATTATAGTTGTAGATGAGAAAATGGGCTCACTGAGTTAATCACACAACATAATTCTATGTCTTAGATTTATTTTTATTGATCACTTAGTATGTTAGTTTTTTCTATATGCTTACATTTATTCTTAGCCTGAGAGAGTTAGTCTCACATGAATAGAAATGATAATTCTCTGCTTAATTCATATGAATATATATCCTAATAAATTAAATGTTAGTATACCGTTTATAAAAATTCAACTTTTTGTAATTCATATCCTCAATTATGGGTTCTTTACTGAAGAAATTTTCCATGAAGTAATAATTTTTAAAATTCAGTACAAGTTTTACTTTGTCAAAAACTCTTTTGTAGTTGTTTGACGGGATATAGTAGCTATCTCTGTGAATGGAAAACCAGTATTAGATAGATTTACTGCTATTTTAATAACTTGGAGGACAAATGACTAGCAGATCAAACCAAAAGTGCCTTGATTCTCCATGTTACAATTATAGTATTAAGAATGGCTTTAAAGTTCAATTCCCTCATTTAAAAATCTGGAGCATCCTTAATGATCCAGAAGGTCTTAAAACCACAAGCCAGAACTGAAATTCTGACTTATGTGTGATACACCCAGAGGTGTCACTTGATGAAGTCATTTATCTACTTAATTGTTTGGTCAAAAAATATGCATGTTTTCATTCTAATGTAAGGAATTTCCATTTAAACCAAGACTTCCCTTCTCTTACCATATTTTAGCAGAACAAAGAAATGTTCTTTGTGGTAGTATTGGATTCTTATTTGCAGTTTAACTCATCGGTCTCTCTGACAATATTAATGGAGGCATGTCATTAATTTCACCTTCATTTTTTCAGGTAATCTGTCATCTCTCTGTTGTTTCTTAGCCACAGACTGCAAGATAACCATGGACAGCAATAATGCAAACTAATAAGGATTAACAAGGGCCTAATTAAAGCAAAGTTAGTCCTACTTCTCTCAAGGTTTCCCCTAAACTTCTCTAAGCAGTATCCTTGTGTTCCTTTCACTCATATTCTTGAACCTAGTTGCTGTAAAACTAATAATATTTTAATCTGCTCCATAGCATTATTTCTTCATATTTAATTATTTTCTACTATCTCTCTCCTGAGTCAAAAGGAAAACATGTTGTTGTGTCAGCTTCTATTTTTGTTATTAATGTACTTCTAAGACTTAATACATGTCTAATGTGTGATTAGAATTATAAATGTTTTTGTGTATGTCTGCTTCTCTCCAGTCTTTAGAAATAAGTATATTTGGCAAGATTAATCGTTTTTAAAATTTCTTTTTCTCTCATAATCTTCAGTCGCAGCTAGATTCTTGGTTCATCTTGGTTCATTACCATAATATTTTTTTGATAAACAAGAAGGAATAATGGCTAAAGTTATTGCTACAAGCTACTTGTATTCAATTTCTAACTCTTATCTTTTGCTAACTTTGTGACCATGGGTACAGATTATTAATCAATCTGTACTCTTGTTTTTCTATCTAGAGTTGGGTATTACAATACCACCTATCTTATAGGATTATTAGAAGAAATAAATAGGCCACATATGTGATACGTATAAAGCATGTGTATGCCTTACACGTTGCAAACAGTCGATAATATGTTTATGGTTATTCTTCAGTTTTAGCCATTTCATTTCCATAGTTCATTCTCTTGGCTTATTACCTTGCCTGGGAGTTTCCTTTACTGCAAAACAGAATCTTCATAGAATCTTGATTTTTCCTTTAACTTTTGTGTATTTATGCTTTTCTCTATTGCCAAAATTTGAGAAAATATTCTATTTCCACTACTTGGAAGCTCTTAATTTCTTGTTTCTACTGCTTGTTCCTCAATGGACAAATGACTTTCTATGTTCTTTCCTACTTAAATTCTCCAACAGTTGACATAATTGATCACATTTTTTTTCTCTTAACATAGCCACATTTTTAAAATTATGTGCTAGAGCATATTAAAAACTATCTTAATTTCTCAGATCACACCTTCTTCATTATCTTTACTATAACGATTAAAATTGTTTAAATGATTGATATTATTATTAATAACTTATATGCTAAGAACTTTCCTATTTAATAGGGTAAGATGGTCCCAAATAAATATCTTATTTCCTTCAAAGTTTATGGAATATTATGAAAAAACAGAATGAGGAACTGTGATGGAGAAGGCAGGCTACTTTATGGCAGATAGTAGGGAATTGGTTTGCTGAGACATAGCCGGTATCACCGGTTCTAGGAGAAGCAAGTTATGTGTTGGGAGAGAATAACTTCTAGTAGATAAAATATCATAACCAAAGCACTGATCAAAAGATAACCTGTTGGAGGGTGTTGTGATGTGTTGCTCTGAAAAGAAAATAGTGTAAATTTAGTTCACTAGGTAGAAAGAAGATTTTTTTGAAGACAGTTTGCAATTGGTGAAATGTCAATAATTGTGATAGGGATTACATACATGATATTTGTATTTCTCACAATATTAAATTACAAGGTGTTTTTAGACCCATTTTACAAATAAAAAGATGAGAAACTATACAATAAAATAGAATATGAATTACCTGTCATCTTTTGGTTAGTAATTTCTAATAACATCTGTTTATTTATTTAATATCTATTACATGGCAAGATAATAACATCCATTTATTTATTTAATATCTATTACATGATAAGAGTTACACTGGGAGTCAACTTGTGCTATTTGGTTCAGTCTTCATAAAATACCTTGAATGTAATAATTGGGTGAGTTTGTATACACATATGCTATGAGCATAAACATTTTGTTTCAAAGTCAACAACATGTAAGAAAAGTTTAAGGTTGACTTTAATCTCTCCAACTCAACATGTTATGTAGATTTGAACACAACTTCAGGAGAGCAATATGTGCTAGAGTATAAATAAGAGCCATACTTTGAGTCTAGAGATAAAGGCTAGCTCAGGATATTCTAGAAAATAACAGTCCTCCAAGAAGGAGGCTTTTCAGGAGAAAAGTGGAAGGTGGTAAGATAATACTGTGAGAGATTTTCAAAACAGGGGATTGTCCTAGCATGTGAGAAGTAAACCTTTATTGTCCAGGACTAATTCCCTCCATGGTTAACATAAGCAAGGGAGTTAGCCTCCTCAGTGTTTCATGAAGTGAGCTATAGCTTAAGGAAACTTAACCTGGTAAACTCCTAGGCAGAATATCAGGGCTGGGAGACATTGGGCTACTGTACATCTGCAACCTCAGGACTTAGATCTCAGAGTCTGCTCATGCCAGGGGAAGAATTAATGTTGTATCAAGAGAAAAATATAGATGTAGCCAAATGTGAATGAAGAATAAGCATCACCTCTTTTATGCTTTTTAACCATCAAGCTCGGACTCCAAGAGGAGCAGCTGATTACTTCTCAATCAGGTATGTCTTTTTACAAATTTTATTTTAAGTTCAAGGGTACAAGTGCAGGTTTGTTACATAGGTAATCTTGTGTTATGGGGGATTGATGTACAGACTATTTCATCATACAGGTATCAAGCATAGTATTCAATGGTAATTTTTCCTGATCCTTTCCCTCCTCCCATCTTCCACACTCTGAAAGGCCCCAGCGTGTGTTGTTACCCTCTATGTGTCCATGTGTCATCATTTAGCTCCCACTTATAAAGTCAGAATATGTGGTATTTTATTTTCTGCTTCTGTGTTAGTTTGCTAAGGATAATGGCCCCTTGTTCCATTCATGTCCTAATACTCCGCCACCAAATTATGGCTGTCTGAGCTCAATATCCAATCTGCATTGCCATAGAATTTGTTGAGAATTTGGAAAACCTAGATACCTACAACTGCATATGTCTCAATGGGTTTTCCATGAAGTCTTTTCCCAGAAGACTCATTTTCGACTACCTCGTCACTGTTCCTCATTTCACAGTAATTGTTGCATCAAGCAGGAATGGTGTGACAACTGTTGTGGTATAAAGCAAACCAAAAAATAAAAGATCAGAAAGTCACTATGGGAAATTAAAAATGTCCTCCTATGTCTACCTGTCCACCTAGTCTTCAATGACTTAAATGCTATTCAACAAATGTCTACAGAAACTGGATCCTTGAAGCCCCAAAGAACTCAAGTGATGGGTACTCTGAAAAGGATGTCATCAGTGATTAGATTGCAAGCATACACATCACGTTGTTGTTAGTGGCTATAGAAAGTTATATCCAAACACAAATAGATACCACCAAAGAGAAAACTAAACCCGTATTCCTGATAAGAGTATGATGGGAAAAATATGATTGGTGGAATATACCCCTGGATGATATATTGGTTTGAAAAGAATATTGGATGACTTATCCTATCGGGTGCAAACAAACAGGTTCTTCTTTGATACTCCTCTTCCAACAAGGACAGCCAGTCTGAGACACTGTAGGTTATTCCAAAGCAGCCCCTTTAAAATCAAAGCAAAGAGCAGGGAAGCATAACTGTGTGAATCCCAAAATGACTTACATTGTATAGACGATCCACCCAAAAAGATAAAGGAAGTCAAGAGAACTGCTGAGAAAGCATCTCTAAATGGGCTACCTTTTGGAAAGACGTGTCATTAGTATGCTTTTTAATTTAGGGGCTAAATGTGATAAAATCAATAGTCTTGAAACAAATAGTAGGATATGAGAAGTTCTCACAATAAGTGAAAGGATGGGTAACTGAAAAAATAATATAGCAAATAAGATACTATAACATTAGGGAATGACATCAATAATCCACAAAATGAAAATGAAGATTACCCTAAAATTTCACAGTATAGTTTATTAATATAATCGATGTGATGGGCTGATCCATAAGTTGTCTTTAGTTTACAGTCCCTAGATGCTGAGATGGATGCATTAGCTATCCATCTAACTGAACACTCCTTTCATCTCCACTCCCACTCCAATACATAATTCAAATATTAGAGGACAACCCTGAATACTGTTGGGATACACAAGCACCATCATTGGACAACAGAATGTTGTTTGTGGCACAGGCCAAACATCATAGCATTGAATCCAGTGGATATTCAACATTCCTTATTTCACATAGGGTAGGGAGAAAATAAAATTCTGAAATGCATGACTCGAAAACAAATTGTGCCAATCTATCACTCACTCACTTCCTATTAACAGTCTGGCTAGATCAGTTGCATAATGCTAAACATATCCCAAAGACAACTGCCCTCACAAAGGTTCATTTCTTCTTAGCTTTCTCTTTTCTCGGAATTCAGGTGACACTGTGGTGTCCAGAGTGGACAGTTAAAGTGTTTGGGACCAAACTTATACTCTCATATATCTTTTCATGCACTTTAGTTTTATTCCTCCAGCAAGACCTAAATATGATCAGGAAGCCTGGTGTGTAGCCTGAACCAAGGAAGAGTGCTTACCCCGCTGGAGAAATGCTACTGTTTGGTTGGTGTTTAGTTTTCAGTTACGTTGGAAGGTGTACATTGTCATTATCCTGCCCTATGTGACCCTTCACTTCAGGATCAGAAACCTAGGTATATGGTCACTCTGCTGTCATGTGCATTCTTATATATGTGCAGATGGGAACAAATCACCTGGCATAAGACTTTATTGAATGCAAGATGCTGTTGGCCATCAGGAAAAAACCTAGGTCTTTCCCAAGGTGATTAACCAGGGCATATGTTAGACACAATGACAATTCTAAAGAGGGTGCCTCTCATCTGCCAGAAAATAAAAAAAAGGACAAAAAAATACCAGAAAGTACCAAAGGCAGGATAAAGGTTGTATGCTAGATGTTACACACTTGGATATCTTCAAGAATCTTGTATTATAGATTACCCTAAATTTGATACAATTCTTAAAACAGTGGCTGCATCTGCTAGCCTGTTGAGATGTTGGGTGTCCCAGTATGTAGCAAAAATAGAGCTTTCAGCCATGCCAGTTTCTGCCAATGATACAACTCTTTCTACCAACCAGTACCTGCCAATAAAATAGACTGCTAATGGTGGATTGGGTTCCAGGATCCAAGTTTGAGAAAAATATTTGGACTGATTCTTTTTCCCCCTCCAATACAACAAATTCCCCAGACATTGGAAGCTGCTTGAGAAGACTGAATTTGGTCCTAATCAGCCTTTTCTTGATCCTCGTCATAATCCAGTTTGTGCTGTTATAACAACAACAACAGAAGAGACAAACTGGGTAATTTATAAATAATAGAAATTTATTTTTCACAATTCTGGAGGCTGGGAAGTCCAAAGTCAAGGTGCTGGTAGGTTTATTGTCGGGTGAGTTCCAGTCTCTGCTTCAAAGATGGGACTTTGAATGCAGCATTATTCAAAGGGGAGAAATACTATGTTCTCACGTGGCAAAAGATGGAAGAGCCAAAAAGGGTGAATTCACTCCATTAAACCTTTTTATAAGGGCACCTATTCCCATTCATGAGGGAGGACATCTTATAACCTAAGCACCTCTTAAAGGCCCCACTCTTTAATAATATTACATTGGCAACACTCGGATTTTGAAGGGGACACATTCAAACCATAGTACCTATTCTGCAACAATAAATTGTTTAGTTCCATACAGCACTTAGGTCTGTCATGATGATATATGAAACTTTCTGAACTGAACTACCTGCTCTCCTGAACTCTTCTGTCTATGAAGACAAACAGACTTTATTTATTTATATTGACTAAATATGGCCTGCACCCCAATTTGGGCACCTGGATATTTCAAGATTTTAAAGACTTCCTTCCAGGACCTCATATTTATCTGCTGGCTAAGACTAAAGAGTGATTTTCCTGGGATGGGAAAAGGCCATTGGAGACTGTATTTTATAACTATAGACATGATCCCTTTCCTGGGTGGGCGTAATTGACCTGATGACCATAATGTTTGTCAGCTACAAAAGGCTAAATAGCCATTGTTTTCAAGCAAAACTTTGTGACCCAGCACATTAATTTGCTTTCCTTGGCAACAATATGAGGCAATAAAATCACCCTTAGCTATTTGTTAGCCCCAGAGCAGGAATTTGCATTGAGCAACTCATCATGTCATGCACAGGTTAAAACAGAGTGGCCAAATAGAAGTCTATCTCCTGTACGTGGAAACAGGCAGAAAATTCTCTTAAGAACCTCGATCAGTACCTTAACATCTCATTGCTGGGTTAATCAGGGCTCCTTTAAAAAAGAACTTCAGGCATTATCCACAGGCTTCTTTTGTACATTAATTATTCTTATTATCCTCTACTGTCTCATTCAGCAAGATCAGCAACTATCCTCACAACCCCTTAGGATTTAGATGATATGATTGTCCATTAGGAAGCTACCTTTTGTTAAGGATGATGAACTAAAAGATAAGGGTTAACTTATTCAAGTCTGACTGCTACAGGTTGGCCACTCAGTCATAGAGATGGCCAGGGCTTCCCACAGAGGCTTGTGTAATCATGATATTGCCAAAAACTTAAGGTAACTCACCTGGGAAGGCAGAGTATGGTTGGAAGTTACTAGACCTCTATGGCATGCTGCTACCATGACCTAGTTTCATAACCACAAAACCAATCATAGTAAGAGATGATCTAGTGTACTCCTAACATATGAACTCAGGAGTGCAGAGATGTGCATCGTCTTTCTACCACATCATATTTCTATAACCACAGATGTGATCTCTAGCCCATTGCACACTTTTGAGAGAGAGAGAGTTGCAATTCTTCTCCAATTGTGAAGTTTATAAGCATGCAGCCTAAAGACCATGTTTCATTTCCTTAAGTCTAGCTCTATTGGTGTATTAGTCCATTTTCATGCTGCTGATAAAGACATACCTGAGACTCAAAAGAGCCTCTACATGGCTAGGAAGGCCTCAGAATCATAGTGGGAGGTGCAAGGCACTTCTTAGAAACCTCTGATAAATCCATCAGATCTTGTGAGACTTACTCATTGTCACAAGAATAGCACAGGAAAGCCAGCCCCCATGATTCAATCACCTCACCTGGGTCCCTCCCACAACACATGGGAATTCTGGGACATACAATTCAAGTTGAGATTTGGGTGGAGACACAGCCAAACCATATCATTCCACCCATGGCCCCTTCAAATCTCATCTTCTCATATTTCAAAACCAATCATGCCTTCCCAACTGTCCCCCAAAGACTTAACTCATTTCAGCATTAACCCAAAAGTCCACAGTCTAAAGTCTCATCTGAGACAAGCCAAGTCTGTTCTGCCTATGAGCCTGTAAAAAGTAACAAGCTAGTTACTTCCTAGATACAATGGGAGTACAGGTATTGGGTAAATACAGCCATTCCAAAGGGGAGAAATTGGCCAAAACAAAAGGGCTAAATGGCCTATGCAACTCCAAAATCCAGTGGGGCAGTCAAATTTTAAAGCTCCAAAATGGTCTCCTTTGATTCCATATCTCACATACAGGTCACGCTGATGCAAAAGATGGGTTTCCACAGTCTTAGGCAACTCTGCCTTTGTGGCTTTGCGGGGTACAGCCTCCTTTCTTGTTGCTTTCATGGGCTGGCATTGAGTGTCAGTGGCTTTTCCAGGAGCATGGTGCAAGCTGTCAGTGGATCTACCATTCTGTGGTCTGAAGGACGATGGTCTTTTTCTCACACCTCCACTAGGCAGTGTCCCAATAGGGACTCTGTTTGGGAGATCCCACCCCATTTCCCTTCTGCATTGCCCTACAGAAGTTCTCCATGAAGACCTCAGGGTCTCCATGAGGACCCTGCAGTAAACTTTGGCCTGGGCATCCAGGCATTTCTATACATCTTCTGAAATCTAGGCAGAGATTCCCAAACCTCAGTCTTGACCTCTGTGCACTTGCAAGCTCAACACCATGTAGAATCTGCCAAAGCTTGGGGCTTTCACCCTCTGCCATAGCCCAAGCTGTATGCTGGTCCATTTCAGTTATGGCTAGAGTAGCTGGGATACAGAGCACCAAGTCCCCAGACTGCACACAGAATGGGGACCCTGGGCCCAGTCCACAAAACCACTTTTTCCTCCTAGGCCTCTGGGCTGTGATGGAAGGTGCTACCATGAGGGTCTCTAACATGGCCTGGTGAAATTTTCTCCAAAGTCTTGGGATTAACATTAGGCTCCTTGCTACTTATGCAAATTTTTGCATTCAGCTTGAATTTCTTTCCGGAAAATTAGTTTTTATTTTATGTCATGTAGTAAGGCTGCAAATTTTCCCAACTCTTATGCTCTACTTTTCTTATATTACTGAATGGCTTTAATAGCACCCAGGTCATACCTTGAATGCTTTGCTGCTTAGAAATTTCTTCTGCCAGATACCCTAAATTATCTCTCTCAAGTTCAAAGTTCCACAAATATCTAGGTCAGGGGCAAAATACTACCAGCTTCTTTGCTAACACATAACAAGAGTCACCTTTGCTCCAGTTCCCAACAAGTTCCTCATCTCCATTTGAGATGCACTCCCCGCTCAGCCTGGACCTTATTTTTCATATTGCTGTCATCATTTTGGGCAAAGCCATTCAACAAGTCTCTAGGGAGTTCCAAACTTTTCCATATTTTCCTGACTTCTTCTGAGCCCTCCAAACTGTTCCAGACTCTGTTTGTTACCCAGTTCCAAAGTTGCTTCCATATTTTTCAGGTATCTTTTCAGCAGTGCTCCACTGAACTGGTACCAATTTACTGTATTAGTCCATTTTTACGCTGCTGATTAAGACATATCCAAGACTGGAAAGAAAAAGAGATTTAATTGGACTGACAATTCCACATGGCTGGGAGGCCTTGGAATCATGACACTTCTTACATGGTGGCAGCAAGAGAAAACAAGAAAGGAGTAAAAGTGGAAACCTCTGATAAACCCACTAGATTTTGTGAGACTTATTCACTATCACAAGAACAACACGGAAAAGACTGGCTCCCATTATTCAATTTCTCCCTCTGGGTCCCTCCCACAATATGTTGGAATTCTGGGAGATACAATCAAGTTGAGATTTGGGTGAGGATACAGCCAAACCATATCAATTGGGTTCTTTAAATGCTTCAGAAAATAATAGGAAATGGAGAGCTGAGGCACTTGCTATGACTCAGGCCTCTGTGATTTCCCATCAGAAAATGATTCTCTGGAAAAACACCTGGATAGTTGATCTTAGTTCTTCAACAGAAAGACACACCAAGAAGAAACAAAGACAAGACCTAGAGCATAGTGGGGAGGAATGGGGATATCTAAAAGAGAATATAATTGTAATTCACTACTTGACTTTGATTCAAGTAATAATTACATTATCAAAATAATATTAAAACTATTTCTTAATATTATCAGATTGGTGTTAAGGGGACATAAAGTATGATAAAGTGATTTATAGACAGATATAAATAGTTGCTACATATATAAAATATTTCTTAGTTTTATTACTTGGGATGATTGAGTGTCAACTTGATTCTATTGAAGGATGCAAAATATTGTTCCTGGGTGTGTCTGTGGCAGTATTGTCAAAAGAGATTACCATTTGGGTCAGTGGACTGGGAGAAGCAGATCCACCTTCAGTCTAGGTGGGCACTATCTAATCAGTTGCCAGCATGGCTAGAATAAAGCAGGCAGAAGAAATTGGAATAAGCAGACTTGCTGAGTCTTCTGGCTTTCATCTTTCTCCTCTGCTGGATGTTCCCTGCCCTCAAACATCAGACTCCAAGTTTTTCAGCTTTTGGACTCTTGGACTTACACTGGTGGTTGCCAGGGGCTCTTAGGGCTTTGGCAGCAAACTGAAGGCTGCATTGTCAACTGACCTACTATTGAGGTTTTGGGACTCAGACTGGCTTCTTTGCTCCTCAGCTTGCAGACAGCCTATTGTGGGACTTCACCTTGTGATCATGTGAGTCAATATTCCTTAATAAACTCCCCTCATACATACATCTACCCTATGAGTTTTGTCCCTCCAGAGAATCCTGACTAAAACATTACTAATCAGAGAAACATAGATTAAAATGCAATAAGATAAAATTTTCAACCTTGAGACTGGAAATTATTTTTTAAAAGGTGTAATTTGGATCTCTGCAAAAGTGTGAGAAAACTAACACTCCCATAAACTGCTTGTGGAAGTGTTAATTGAGGCAGTCACTTAGGGGCAAAATTACAAAATATATTTAAAATTTTAAAAGAGAGTATTCCAATATCTCTTTTCATGCATATACAGCATAGACATATATATGTGTGTGTGTGTGTGTGTGTGTGTGTGTGTCTGACTATATATAATGTATGCATACACATATATAATAATGTGTCTAATTATATGCATAGTCTGAAAGGATAATGCTATTGTCTCTTACTATTATTGTGGACTTGTACTTACCTTATTTAAACTTTATCAATTTGTGCTGTGACAGTTTTATTCTTACTCCATTTTCTAATGTGTCATTCACTTATCCTTCCTCCTTAATTTCTTCTGCCCTTAATTGTGTATGACCTGTGTTTTCTGGTCTACCTCTGATTTATTTTTTTTCAAATTTTCTGTGATATTATTTTATTTATTTTAAATTGATACCTGTTCCATTCAACTTAAGAATATCGTATTTTATTAGGTGTGTAAGTTATCTCAAAGTTATTGCATTCACCAATACATTTTTGACATATTCATACTATTTTTTAAATCTTTTTCTCTATGATGATTTACTGCTGTTTATTTTGCCTTTCCTCTCATTTGTGGGATTAGTCATGTTTTCTTTGACCTATTTTTCTTCTATTACTTTAGAAGATATGCATATGATTTCTATCATTTTAGTAACAACCCTAAAACTTTTAGGTTTTTAATAAGTTATTAAAGCTAGCCAGTACATGTATATTTTAAAACTAAATGGCATAAAATCCTTAGATGACTTAAAGACCTTCCTGTTGGTTTCTAACATTCAGCTCCCATGTTTGTATCATCATCATCATTTAAGAAATATTTTTCTTCTTATATGTTTAGCAAAACATAAATTTAAACACAGCATTATAGTGTTTCTAAGTTTAGATATATTTTTGCTGCTCCATTATTCCTTTCACTTTGAAGTTTCTTTTTACTTGCTGGAATACATTATATTAGTAAGCACATTGAAATGATAAACTTGATGAGTCTGAATATGTGATTTTTACCTTCATACTTGAATGTTACTGTAGTTGTAAAAAGAATTATAAGTTTAATATTTTTATTTACATTTTAGACAAGGCTTTGAATTTATTGAATATGTAGATCTATTTTGCATCATATTTTCAAATGAGGCCTTTGATATTATATAATTTCGATTTCTATTTCTTTATTTCTCTTCTCTATTTGGAGTTTGGGATTTGTTTTATTCCTGGTGCTACAATTTTAAAATTTAACAATTTAATTCTAACTCAGTTTTGAAAAGATTCTTATTCTTCTACTTCTATTATTTTTTTTAAAGAAATTTGCTTAGCTTACTGTTTATTCATTTGATCTCTATTTTCAATTCTAGAAGTGCTGCATCAATTTATTCAATTTTATTAATTCCTTTAAAGTATTATCTTCATGGATGTTCTCCATCGTCTTCTGTGGTATGTTTGTGGTATAGATCTTGCAATTTATACTTTTAATCTCTTATAGTGTAAATTTTATTATGATCTTTTCATCTCATTATCTTTTTATGACATGTTTTGGGAAAACTGTTGACATTATATTTCAAGCTTGATAATAGTTTAGTAATTTGCTTTGCATCTTTGTCAATTATAATCGCTAACAAACGTACATATTTGTGTTCAGTAAAGATATAGTCATTATTTTTTACTTTTAATTGACTATTCCATCATAGTTGATTTATGTTTATTTATGTGATAAAGTTTCACTATTCTTAGAAAATAATACTTCTTTATCTCAATACTAATTTATCTAAAGTTGCTTCAAATGTATAATACTTATTTCTTACTCATATGCATATTTTTCTAATTTGTTTATTATAAAGATATTATGCCAATTTTTTTCAGTTCTTTGTATCTGTAAAACTTCTTCCATATGTATTTAAAATCCTACTTAGAAGAAGAAAAGCCAGTACTTCTACCATTTGAAATTTATCCCGTTTTTCAAAAGAATGGAGGAGGGATGGTATGTGTCATGAAAGAGCTTTTGGTAGACAGTTTATGAGTTGGTACTTTCCATTCATCTTAGATGTCACCAGTAGCCTGAAGGTGTGCTTCTCTATACCCTAACTGTAGGCTATATCGATCCCCTCTGGAGACAGATTTTACTGCTGTCACAGAGCCCCTCTGCATCTCTACATCTGGAAGTGAGGTGTTCTTGTGGTCACATTCAGCGTCTACAGAAGGCTATCCTGAATGAGATTTGAGTGTAATATTCTTCAACAGGATTATCTCTGGTTCTTATCTTCCTAAAATGTTTCATATGTTCTAGTTTCATTCTGGTGTTGTTCATATATTCCCACATTTTTAATCTTACCGGTCAGTTTTAAGAATCTGATTCATAAAGGGCAGCGTGTAATGAATGGACAAATTTCTGGTATGTTATAGTAGCCTTAGCAAATATCATGCAGGTTCATATAAAAAAATGCAATTAAAATTGAAATGAGAACCCATTTAATAGTATATTCAGATAACTAGGTGAATAAGACAGATGAAGAATCATTTCCTGATTTGAATTATGATATATCTTCAAAAATATATTTACCATCAATTTTCAGGACATTCAAATTCTCATGACTTAAATATTATGTTTTATTTTAGCCCAGTTAATATCTCTAGTAGTAATACTGATTAATTTTGTCGTTATTACGTGATCAAAAGGAACATTTTATTTAACAGTGACTCTGAAGTTGTTTTATGTCATTACACAGAAATGGTAAATGTATGGTGTTAATGGAAGCTGAATTCAACAATGATTTATTATCAATAAACATAATTATAGAGGTAAAATAGTATTATGTGATTTATTTAGGATGTATGACAAATAGCATTAGTTTAAAAGGTGGCTTAATCTTTAATTTCTACAGTAAACATAATTTCACTATATAACGAACATTTTTTAATTTATAACATAGCCCAGTTTCAGCATAAATACTGAGTATAGATAGATAATTTTAAATGAAGTGCAGTTCCTTGCAATATGAATTGTTTTACTCCAGTGCTTAGCACCCTTTTTATTGATGATAAAGTAAAAAAAAAAAAAAAATCTAAAAGGACTTCTGTCAGCGGACAAGTTGGACTAGCTCACTGATGTCAAATGCATAGCAAGGTATACTTGATGCTTGCAGTCTTAAGTTTGAGGATTTCAAGTGCCTGACCTACAAGATAACATGAAAAGTGCAGCCCAGTGTTAGACAGACTTTCTACAGGTTTGTATTCTTCACAGTTACCACATGAGCCCTCCACAACTGGAAAGCAGGGAAGAACTAAGTAAACGTCTATTTTGTGGATACAAGAGGGTAGCATACATTTCTAAACATAAGAGTACAAGTTCTACTTTCTCTAATGGGAGGAGGAGGAGATTGAGGTGGGAGAAACAGAAAACTTCCTAAGATGTTTCATAGTTTCTAGTTTCAGTTCTCAGCACACAAAATTTACAACATTAAAAATTAATATTCAATTGGGCTTCTTAAATGTGGTGTCCTGGTAATTTCCTAGCCTCCACTTATAATAATAAAAAAATTAGAGGAAAACATTTAGAAACCACTCAAGTTTTAAATGTCCAATGGCAACATTTGTGTTATAGAGAAAACTCACAATGAACTACACAATTAAATAAATAATAACAACAAACAAAGATAATGACAAACAACTATTTTATATTCTGGAAACATACATGCACAAACATTTCCTAATTTATACAATTGTGGTTGTTAATGAATCTGATTTTTCCCCCATCAGCTGTTTTGATTGCCTTGTATTAGGCAGTAGAGTAATTCACTTCACAATACTGGGTTTTTCGATGGTTTGTTTTTGTGTTGCTCTTCGTGTCACTGTCAGAGTAAAATATTTTGATCTTAAGTTGTAGCTTTCAGAAAGATACATATAGATCACATTTGTCTCCTGGGAAAGAAGCCTGTGAAATTAAAAGTAGGCTAACCATAAAAGATCCAAATTTAAAAGCCACTCTGCAGAATCATCTTCTTACTTCTACAAATGCATGCTCTAATATTATATATATTTTTTAAATAAAATAATTACATTACCTTTTTATTTATATGTGGCCTGATCTCGTGAGTGGTCCTGTGTTTGGTAGTTGTCTCATCGCCATTATCTGTGGGTATAATCTCTCCAAAAATGGTTTCTCTGGAGTCCTAAATTAATCACTATTGGAATCATCCATTTGTATATTGTAAAGTACACATGAAACAGATACACAGTATACAAAGGGATTCCCTTAACTAAAATGTAGTATACTGATAGTTTTCTTTTTAAATTGTCTTGCAAAAACCATTCCATTTGAGACATACTAAGTTATTGTAATTTTCTTTTGATATACGCAAATAAGATACTATGATCACTTAATTTATAAGAAACTGATTCTTAAGAGGTTAGGTGAATTCCAAGGTTCAGAAGAATTCAGGGATAGGCAGGACACACATCATGTTCTTCTGACAGATGGACCAGTAATTCTTCCTTGTGGTACCTGCCCGCTCCTTTTGAATTGCAAGAGTTCACTTGCAAATTTTTCTATCTCATGAGCATATATTCATTTATCACATCAACCAGCAGCAACATATTAAAGACTGAGGTCATGAGAAAATGAAACACTAAGCAAATATAGCTTTTAATATAGTTTTGGGAGAGAAAGGTTTGGAAATTTAAGATTATAGTGTTATTGTTATTATTATTATTATTATTTGCTTGAAAATTTCAGGGGCACATAAGGCATCTGGAAGCAAAAAGTGTGTAGTTCTAAAAAACAAAATGAAAATAAATTACAAAACATTTTAATAATAATACATAATCTATAATATCTTTTTTAAAACAATCAAACTAATGAAGTATTAAAAGGTGATTACAAAAATTGTTAAAGTATAATGAGTTAGACACACTCATATTGTATAAGGTTATGAATTGGTCTAATCTTTTGGGAAATGTATGTATAGATAGGTAATAAAAATGTCAAAAATATCCATATTTTTTGGTTTTGAATTAATAACTTTACTTGCTTGTTTTTTCCCAAGAAAAGAATAAATATACAACCATGTCTTTTATAGAATTATTATTTTATTAAATAACTTATATTTACAAAATATAAATTTTTATTATTTGTATCAAAATTACCAAATTGGGAATAGTCTAATTTTTCCAAAATAGAATAATGTATAATCATTGAATACATATTATGTAACTATGAAAACACTTTGTGTAAAAAATAATGACAGAGAAATGTTCTCATAATATTCAGTGAAGAGAAGTAATACAAAAAATTACATAGTACACATATATCATATATAGAAGAGAACAAAAAGAAACAGATAATCACATTAATTTAAAATTTACCAAGGAAACAACAGAAAGAAAATACAGTGAAATATAAACAATAATATTACCTTGGGAATGAGGATTAAAAAAATCCTCATTTGATTATTATTCTGAATGCTAATATTTTACAAATTTCAAAAATGACTCTTTACCTTTTATAGGAGATATGAGGAAGATAAGCTTTTCCTACACAAATTTCCACTTTCACTTTTCAGATTTCAGCTTCAGAGATCAATGTTCAGATATTTCATTTCTTCTTCAGTCCTCTTCCCCTACACGGAATAAATACAAACTTGAAACCATGAATTCTATACTGAAGCAAAGGTCCTAAATGTCACTGGGGATGTTGATTTCCTAGGACAGTTTTTTTATTATTATTATTTTAAATATTGGCTGTTGTATTTTTAAGGGAATTTGCCTGTCATTGGTTGTCGGAGCATGGAGTGAAGAGTCCTGTGATGTATGTTGGGGGTGCACAGCAATTCTAGCTAAGCAGTTTTATTTTACTCAAATGACATGGTGATGTGATGCAAGAGTAGATTTATGGCCATGATATACTCCCCATTTCAATTACAAAACTAGTTTAAAATCACTTTAAAGTGTCTACTGACACTTTGATAGAATCTAACTGGATCTGTAAATGAATAGACAAAATATTCTGGGGAATACTGAAGTCAATTGGTGAAATTTAAGCTTCATTTAAATTAGTCTCAGAGGTGAGGGTCTTCTCTTTTTGTTTATTCTGGAGAGTGATAATGTTGATTACCACATATTTTATAAACCTAAAGCTGACATTCCATGGAAATCTTAAAAGGATGCTGTTAAATGCTATTGGACCCTAAGGACTTAAGGTCATTATCAGCATTTCCTTTAAATTATAATGTATGCTGTAATTTATACAAATAAGTGTTAATAAAAGATAAAACTGTAGATATGATTTTTAGCACATGAATTAATACAAATAAAATTATATTTTAATTTTAATTTTATAAAAGTGTGTACTTAATCCACAATAGAAAACTGATTATTTAAATCTGAAGACTTTAGTAGTCTTCACTTTAAATATTAAATTTATGATGAAATCATTATTGGCATGGTGATAGTTCCTGAATTCAGTCTTCTAGTGTAAATAACATTTTCTCTAACCATGACTAGATAATAGTGTCGTATATTTCACTAAGACAATCTGATAGCCACTTTTAAATGGATTATGAAGAGAAAGGTGGAAATACAAGTTCCCTTTTGTAGCTTATAAGTAAATGGGTAAAAATATTAAAATCTAAAAGCTCACGTGGTTTATCTATGCTTACAAAATTAAAAATTTTTATTCTTATGACCCATTTAGTTAACTTCATATCTTCAGATTACTTAATTAAGCAAAATTCCTTTTGGGATCTTTTTAAAAAATTGTTGTAGGTATAGTAGGTGTATATATTTATGGGGTATGTGACATGTTTTGATACATGCCTGCAATGTGAAATAAACATATCACGGAGAATGGGGTATCTATCCCCTCAAGCATTTGGGGTTAGTTTTTAAGTACATTGAAAATGTACAAGCAGATTACAAAATCAAAGTATTTTGAAATTATCAGAGTGCTAAGGATCCTAAGATCTCATCACAATCCCTTCCTATGAAGAAAGAGACCATGGCTGTTTTCAACCCTGGTAGCAAGAAGAAAAAAACAAGCATAAAGAGAAATAAGAAAATATAAGCCGATTTTAATGAACTTTTAATGGTAACATGCATACACAATGTTAAATAAGCCCATCAGTACTTCCCCACATTTACTGCAGTGATCTTTCTATGCCTGGGGCATGGCCAACTTGTTCAGAGAAATACATGCTTGCAAGACACTCTTGACCTTTACTTAGGCATTTGCAGTAGCTCCCCAAAGGCTGGAGTCAGAGTACCCAGGTGAAGGGGTGAGCTCCTGAAGTATGGAATGGCAGGGGGAGCACTGTAGAAGAAAAGAACACACAGAGGCACCAAAATATGAAAATAAAACTGCAAAATAGAAATAATCACCCAAAGGATTAAAAAGCTGGTGACTTGGTTGTAAATCATAAAGAGATCTCTCAGAGGTTCACCGGTGTTCAGATTAGAAGCCTTGCTGAAGGAAAAGTTCTCTCACCCTTTGAAAGCGTGAGATCATTGAAACAGATGATGAATTGAATCTGATACTGCAAAAAAGGCTGGAGACTTCTCAGCTACAGACTAGATTCACCAGCTATAGTGACTCAATGTGCAACATTCTGGGCAAAAATGTCGTTTACTTCTATTTCTATGGTTTTTTCACACACAATGTGTGATATGCAATAAAAATAATGTATGAGAAATGCAAAGAAGCAAGGATACCCATGGACAAGAGTGGAAACCATTAATAGAAACATACATAGAGACAACTGAGAATTTGGAATTATTCTAAAGGACTTTAAAAGTATTAAAATTGTTCAGGAGTCAATGGAAAATGTAGACAGCATGCATGAATAAATAGATCATTTTATGACTTGATAATATTTTAAAAAACAAATAGAAATGCTAGCAATACATGGTAACAGAAATAAAGTGTTTAGTGTGCAATCAGGAAACGTACAGAAGAGGAAAGAATCAGTAAGCTAGAGGACGAAAGTTAATACAAATTATTCAAAGTGGAACACAGAAAAAAAGATACAAAAAAACCCAGAGCAGAGCATCTGAGATTTGACTATCAAATAGTTTAACATTGAAGAGTCTCCATTGAAGTAGGGTCTCATAATTTATTAAAAAATTGATCATTTCATCTATTTTTGTCATTTTTTATATAATACTGTCAGGTCATCAGATTGATGATTTGGAACTGTAGTTATAATATAATAGGCATTTATAATCTACTAACAATTTGCAATGTCCTTTAATTGTGGGTTGAGTGCCACAAAATTATCAGACCAAGAATTAAAGGGCAGAGACAGACATATATCAAACCATATATTTTTCTAATACCTTGAGTATGGATTTAAAGAAACATAATCAGATCTATTTCATTTAACAAGGATTTATTGAATCTTTTCTCTCATGCATATTTTTATGTATATTTGAACAAGATTTGCTTTGTGGTTGATCATATTCAATATATAGAATTGCAATCTCTTATTTCTTTTAAGTTGGGAGAACATCAACTTGACCCTGAAATTTTCTATTTGCTGTTTTCTTCATTTACCTATATTTTGTTTACATCAACCTTATTTCAGTGCTCTTAAAATATACTTGCGGCAGCAACTGGATAATTCATCGAGCCTGCTAACTTTGCTATTCTGGTTAAGACGTGCACCAATTCCAGGCCTGACCCCCAAACGCCTGGTACTGCTTCTTCCATTGCTCTCATCTCCCACCTAGTGGCTGCACAATATCAGAGCATCTCCTTCTCTGGGTACAGTGTGTATCAATTTCCTGACCTTATTCTCACTCCAGCACTCACAATCACTACCAAGTAGAATTTATGTGAATGAGAAATAATAGTCCCAAATAAAACCATTGAACCTCCATGTACATCTATACAGATTGTGCTACTCTAACTGGTATAATGCTTCATACTTTTTGTTGAGTTTTATAATAAAAAAACATGGTAATAGATAAGTCAAGAAGAAAGGGTTAAACATGGTGTTCCTTCTCGTTGCTAAGCTTTTTGTGGAATTGTGTCATATTTTATTATTCTGAGGTAGCTGTACTTTATGTTTAAAGTTGTATCTCTACTCAACCCACAAAAGTACTCTCCCGTTACAGTAGAAATTTTCTTTGTATCTTCTGTGATACTTAATAGTTTCATGTGTATAGCTCTTGGTAAACAGATGTTATTTTTAATGAACAAATGAAATGAGTAAATATTTGAATATACTATTTAGTCAACTGAGTTAATATATTTTATTTTTACTGCAAACTAAGAGAACATATTTTTATATATACATTGTTTTAATTTACAGAAAATCTCCAAAATATACATGTAGGTTTAAAGCAAAACAAAAATAAGAAGAAAGGCGGTAGTATTGTTCATTACTTTTTGACTGAGTAATAGAAACCAAACATTTATTAAACACTTTCCTTATTTAAGGTGTTTGGTTAAGTGGTGATTA
Organism: Colobus angolensis palliatus; assembly: GCF_000951035.1. NCBI lineage: Eukaryota > Metazoa > Chordata > Mammalia > Primates > Cercopithecidae > Colobus > Colobus angolensis. The sequence goes on from NW_012116489.1 coordinate 385,034, forward strand.
TATAAAGATATAATCATGTCTTTGCTAATTATACAATCTAGTTAGAAAATCAGACAAGTAAAAATTACACACAGAGAAAGTGACATTAATAGAAAAGCACTATTACAAAGAAAATTACATATTAATAATGGAGTACTAGGCTCAGAAATTTAATTGTTCATAGGATGAAGACAGTTTAAGAGGAATTCTCAGAGGGAATGAATTTTAGGTGAGTCTGAGGGATGATGGTCAAGAAAAGAGAATACAGGGTTTTGCCAAGCTAAAAACCCAGCAGCATGTGAACAGACAGGAAGCTTTAAGAGAAACCAGTAGCTCTTTCAGTAAGGACAATGTTTCCAGAAGAGTAAGTGGAAAACTGTGGTAGGCATAGTCCAAACTCTGAAGTTCTAAGGATGTCATTCCAAGGATTTGGGGGTGTTAGTGGGAAAACCACTGGATGCTAACAACATACCTTAGTCTGGAATGGGATACGGTCGCTTTTACCAACTTCTCGCTGTGTTCTCCAACACTGGTGCCAACCATGACAATCTCATCAGAAAAATCAAAAGCTTCCTAGCAGTTGTCTCATTTTTACTTTTATTCTACAGTCTAATTTTTATATTGTAGCCAGACTGTTTCACTCTAATCTAAGTCTGATAATATTTCTTCCATGCTTAAAAAACTCCAGTAGATCACACTGAAATTAGAATGAAAAAATAAAATTCAATTTGTTACCATAACCCACATAAACGGAACACTATCTCTCTGAAGTCATATCCTACTTCTTTCCCTCATATTTACTATTTCATTGCTAAACTGGCACCTTTTCTTTATTAAAACAAATTGTATCTTACTGATTTTTGTTTCCTTAGGCATCAGACACACAAATTGAGACAATTTGTTCATAGCACCTTTTAATCACCAGAGTCTATGCAAGGTCTGTGTTTGATTTTTAATATTTAGTTGATTGATTGATTCATTCATTGATTCCACTCAATTTTGTAGCCATCTCCCACTATCCCCTCCCCATATAAAAGTAACAAATTTTAAGTATTTAATATTTTATAAGACTATACTCTTACAAAAGGAGAATATTTATTGTTGTGCATATTTTTTTGCTGTTCCGGTAACATTAGTTTTGTTATGTATCTTATACTTCGCGCAGTAAGAATTTTCTTAAGATCTATCCGTGTTGCTAATTCTACATCTAATCTATTATTTCAAAGCAATGAATGTTTTCTTTCTTTCTTTAAGGTAGGTATTATTTTTAGTTATTGTCATACATATTGGCTACTCATTGGTGGTAGTGGATAGATCAACATCAGTGAGGCAAAATTCACTGTTAAGCAAGGACACCTGTTACATAGTACTTGTTGAAAGGATGTAACCTTACATTAAAACTGTAGTGGTTTCCTCTATGCCTTTGTTTTCAGACCTGACTCAAGCTCAATAGAAAACATGACCTCCCATAGAGACTGAACATCATTGGATATACCAAATCACAAAACAGGAAAAAAATGGTGATACTGCATGTTAAACCATCAAAGTGAACACACATCTTTCCAAGAGACCATGTCTCTGGGTTGAGGAAAGGATAGCAGTTGGCATTATTAAGCATTTTGGAAATGTGAACAAACTGTTTATGTAACTGTCTTGGATTTTGTACATTCTTACCCTAGGTGTACATAGACCAGAACTACTTGATGAGGAAATGATGCCAGGAATATCTTACTTTATAGCTTTGTGGATTAGATTATTCCCAATTCCTAATGAGCCGTTGGGATTCATTGTCACATGTCTCCTCATGATAGACATATAGTCTCCATCAGTGTCTGGCAGCAGGCCAAGAGTAATTTTCCATCATAGAAATGCATCTTACTAAGGATAGTTAGCAAATATGTGTCATTCTCTTCTCTGAGAGCTCCATAAGGATAATTCCATTAACGTGGTGAACCATTGTGATGTCCTCTGGGATGCTGGTGAGATATCAATGTTCCAGCAGACTAAGTTGTAGCCAGAATTGAAGAACCGATATAAATCTCAAGCAATATGGTTACGCTATATTGCAGTACCTACTATTTTCCCCACTCACTTGGCCTGATTTCTAATGCAATGCACATATCAAAAGTTGCAAACAGACTGCCAGCGACTCTATAATATACTCAAGTAAGAACAGCACATTCAAAAAATCAATTTTATTGTCATAGTTGACATCTGATTACAATAATTTATCAACACCCAGTCTCTTTGATAGTGCCTAAAATGGAGACATTATTCATTCGGTTAATACATATTTATTGAGACTCTACAGACTCAGGACTGGGAATGGAGGAGTAAACTCCCAAAACTGGGAAACTATGAATAAACAAAGGACATAAATAAGCTTCATTTTCAAGCTTGAATTTCCTAGGCTACCCATTTCATCTATGACCGTCCGCAAACACAGCAAGATTTTCTGATAGAACTGAAAATAAACTGGCCTCTTCCCCTTGGGACTCAACTCTGGGATGTGAAACGTAGAGTTTTTTGTCTTAGATACCTCAGCATGTCAACTGTGCTTACACACTCCTTAGCACTCAACTTCCCCCTCCCACTGCCACCAACCTCAACTAAAAAATGAGGAAAGGAAAATAAATGTAGTAACGATTACATACGATTGTATTACCTTCTAAAAAATTCATAGAACACAAGAAAAGGCAAAAAAAAAAAAAAACTTTCTTTATCCTCATGTCCATTTTAGAGTTATTTGGTATCTGCTTAATTTACTTATGAGTTATCTTCATGTCAAATTATATTTGATTGAGGCCTGTGTCCTGTTCCTATGTCCAAACTTTTACTGCTTTCTAAAGTTTGAAGGTGTACAGAAGAAAACAAGTGTGATAATAACATAAGTATTAAGATTATTTGACTTTAATATACTTACGATTTTTGGATAATCACAAAATATGAATTCTGGAGAGGAACACACATGAAGTGACTTGTAGTTTTATGAAATCAGTTTCCAAATAGACATAATTTGAAAAAGAAAATTAATAGATTCATAGTTCATGTATAATGTAGTTTATAGACTGTTACTTGATAATAAAATCTTAGTAAAAGATTTTGTTACAATTTTAAATAAAAACAATGTTTGAGATCATCAGAAAATAAACTATAAAATTAAGCTGAATAAATCTTTCATAATATTTGAATGGCTTAAAGTCAATGATATTTTAGAATGCCCTTTAGAAGTACAAATTGGATAAAACAGCAATTTCTATTGGAAAGAAAATCAAATTTTGCCATTCTAATATAAATGAGCAGAGGATTTCTCTGAAAGCTTTTAATCCACTCCAACAGTCAATCTTCTTACAGAGGGAGCTGTTTTATTATTTAGACCTTCTAAGAAAATTTTTACCTGGATTAATAGTGATTGCATTGCAATAAGAAAATAAGAGCTGGCTTATACGTATAAGTTCTGCTCTTTTAATTGTGGAAGGATTACGTGCTAAAGTCCATGATACAACTAAAAAAGTTCATACTGTTGGCAGGTTACTTCTGATCAGAGTATATAAATAGTTTTTTCTGGTTTAAGTTTTCTAGTCCAACCTATTTAGGGTCAATGGGTGAGAATTTGAGAGTGATTTCTCTCTTTCCTTCAACTCATGTTAAACAATTTATTGGTGAAGTACACTCTAATGTAGACTATGGGTCCTACATGCTGTTCTACACTACATGGTCTCACTAAACTTTACTTTTAGAGTGTGCAACAGCTTCTGCCTTCTTGAATGTTGTTTCCTTTTCCTCATTATCTTATAGCCCCAATCAAATCACTCCATTTCCCTCACCCAACCTCAGTGCTTGGCATCAGGCAAAATAGTCATTTACTTTCCTGTAATTATGTTGCTTGAAGTATTGGGAGTGGTCTCATATTTTATGGGTGAGAGATAAGAGGGGGGAAAATAGGCCTCTACTCTGGTTCAATTACAGGTGATTTATCCACACCACAAAAATACATATTATGTTTCTAAGTTTAACTTCCTGATATACTTTCAGTTGTATGGCTTTATTCTAAACATATCCCTGTTGGGTTTGCCTCTGGCCCCAAGTACATTACCAAAAGTCTTTTATTTTTATCCATTTTTGCAAGAGAAAGAAGTTTGTAAACAGCTGTGTTGCCATATGTTTTACATAAACTACATTAAACAAAACAACACTATGTTTCCAAGTTAGGCTGAATTTCCAATGTATCAGAAAATATATTTTCCCCAAAGTTCTTATTTTTATTATGGCTTAAGAATTTGTTATGGCAGCAATAGGAATCTAATATACACATTAACTTTTAAGCAGCTAAGTTATCCATTAAAGTATGGTTGTTTAAAAAAATTTTTTTTTTTTTTTTTTTTTTTACAATCAATTGAAAGGTAGAAACATGATAAAGGATTATAACTAAAAGCTAAAAACTGTTAAAAATTTATTTTTTCCTGATCATTGCCTAGGGTTACAAAATGTATTCTGTTGTTGAGTATTATCTAAAATTGTGTGTAAACACTTCTTTAAATTTCTGATAGAGTAACAGATGAAAATTCAGTGATATTAATCAGGAATACAAAGCATTTGAAAGTTACCTACAGGGTGACTAAAGTTTTCATCCTGAGAAGTTCCTGTCATTGAACGCTTCACCATTAGCACTTACAGGGATTTTCTGAACCCAGGAGATCTGCATGTAACATATCTGACAGTGAAAGTAAAATATGTGAGATTATAGGAAGATGGTAAGTGCACAGAGAATTGAGGTAGAAAGTCAATGGTATTAGAATTGAACATCAACGTATCTGATAAAATATGTTCCTAAAATTAAATCTGTAGGTGTTTATACTGATTAGCATCTAGATAGCCTATTTGTTTATCGTTGCCCCAGCCCAGAAGAGCCATAACACTTCTCGCCACACTCAGTTCTCCCAACTCTGACCTTATCTCCATTTTCACATTTTAGTCTTCATTATAAAAAAATGGCCTGGCCGGGCGTGGTGGCTCACGCCTGTAATCCCAGCACTTTGGGAGGCCGAGGCGGGCGGATCACAAGTTCAGGAGATCGAGACCACGGTGAAACCCCGTCTCTACTAAAAATACAAAAAATTAGCTGGGCGCGGTGGCGGGCACCTGTAGTCCCAGCAACTAGGGAGGCTGAGGCAGGAGAATGGCGTGAACCCAGGAGGCAGAGCTTGCAGTGAGCCGAGATCGCGCCACTGCACTCCAGCCTGGTGGACAGAGTGAGACTCCGCCTCAAAAAAAAAAAAAAGAAAAAAAAAGAAAAAAATGGCCTAAGCAGGAAGATGGTGATTAATGCTGCTGAAGTATTTGCATGAGGCAGCTTGCCTATCTGTGTGTAACCATCTTTAAAATGTTGGGTACAACTTTAGACCCTACTGGCCACAGAAAGGGTTCTACTCAGCATTATAATATAAAAAGTAGTTTAGAAGTCTAGAAGACTGAATAGATTTGAAATTAAAATGTTTGTCTTTGTAGAATTAGAATGGCAAAAAGAATACTTTTTAACATTAATTAACTGTTAAAACTTTTGTGACTATAATGTTTCAAAATTCAGTAATAATGGATAAAATATGTTTATTTCTAACTTTTAAAAAATATAAATAAATTAAAATTTTGATTTTCTTCTCTATCATAGTCTCTTCACTTTATGTTTATGTGCATATGTATGTACGTAGTATGTGTGTATTATCTATCATCTCTCTTCTATTTAGAGATCTCTGGGTAATAGCTCAAATTCTGGACAAAAATCACAATGAAATTAAGTGTGGATATATATTCACAAGTTCCACTGAAATAGGAGAATTTCCCCATATTAAATAAGAAGAGAGAAGTGAGCATACAAAGGTGAAGAACAAAGTTAAAACTGTAATGTCTTGGGAAGAGCTGGATCCAGATATAAACCTCAGTATTTAGGGACGTAAGTTTTAATTAGCACAGTGGGGATAGAGAGGAGAAAAGGAGAAGGAAAAGAAGTATAGAAAAAAGAAAAAATAATAAGTTGCAGAAGAAAAAGATGTTATGTTAACACTTATTCAAACACAACAAGTCTTTTAATAAAAATAAAATGGGTCAATTTACTGGTTTAAAGAAAATAAAACCAAAAGTTAGACAATAAAAAATAGAAAAGGCATACTGGTGTATGAGTAACCATCTAAGATAGAATAGACTTAACCAAAAGAGCATTAATGGTTTAATGAAAGTATACCTTAACAATTTGACATATAGATAGCAATTCTAATTAATTTTAATTCATCAAAGAAGATAGTCATGAATCTCTATGTATCTAATAATGTAGCCTCAAAATATGCATACAAAGAATTTCAAAAATGGGAACATAAACAAACCTACAATCACAGTCAAAGATTTAGCATATAATTCTCAAGATAAAGAGACTAAGCCAACAAAAAATTTAAGTCGGGACTTCCAATGATAACATAACTATAAAAATCATCACTTTCCCTTTTTCCTCCGGAAAGCCACCCGAAAGCAAAAAGGAAAATGAAACATTAAACATAGAGTCTAATTTGAGTAAGACTAAGAAAAATATATAACCCAACAACTATGAAATAAATCTAAGGGTTGACAATAGCAGCTGAGAAAAGGGTAGAGCAGACGGAAGAGAAAGAGTCATTTTTGGAAAGTCCAGCAGCATATTTTGGCAAGTGTTCACAAAATGTATATTTCCTAACAGTGATGGACACATTTTCAAATCAAAAATAGTATATTTTGTTTACAGTAGGCCTAGAACCTCGGGTGACTATACAGGGGGCAAAAGTTCTTTTGTACAGTTTGCTTGTGCAAGATGCATGAGGGCAGGCTACAAGACTCACACAAATAACCATATTGTAGGACAGCCAGAAGAGAACATTTGGAGTGTGAAAGTCATCTATCCTTGACCTCTCCCTTACCCTTCTAGTCTCGCACACACCTTGTGAAAACTGCTGTTCATTGAAAATCTTTCTCCATGATGAAGAATAAATAAGGGCCTACTGAAGCATCATTGCAGAAGTGCTAAAACTGAAAAGAACAAGAGTAGGGGGGAGAAAGCAGGAAAACTTCATATTGTTGCCACAGAAGAGATAAAAATTGTGATTATTTTTAAATGAATTAAAATTTAACTTAATGAGAATGTTTTCTTTGTGAAAGAAGACTATAAAAGAGAAATGGAAAAAAAAAAAAAAAAAAAAACCTTTAAAAATCCAGAGTAAAATTAGAAGAATCCCAAGAGAGACTAGACAATATGATAAACATAGTAAGCTGTAAAGGGACAGATGGAGTATGTGAAGCTGGAGAATCAGGGCTGTTCCTAAAGCTGTACTTTCCAAAGCCTCTATCCATTCCCCTTCCTTCTCAAACACTCACTGACTATTACGTTGGTCATTGCACAGTCTTCCTTCGACACTTAAAACACAAATGCCTCTGGTAGCAACCATGCTCCATGTCCATGATGGCTGGAGGATTACTCTGAAGCTTTCCTCCACTCCTTAACCTTGCTCTATACTTGTTGTTTCAGAAAAGTGAATTACTCATGCTCATTGCACTCAATATCTGTTCTAACTCAAGCAATTTGCCATCAGACCGGATTGCAAACCATCCTCCCAGCAGGGAGCTCTAGATGAAAATGTGGACAACTGGTATAGGGCTTTTGGCAAATCCTCCAGGGCTAAGTAATTGAAGACGTCGATCCTTTGTAATCTGTCACCAAATTATCTTTTGAGATTCCTTCTCAGATACTGCAGCCTTAGAATAACACACTTGCCTTACAATCCGGACAGTTGGTATTTCTGGAAAACATTTTTCTGACCTCTCTTTGTTTATGCTGGAGCCTCTGCCTAAGAAATATGTTTATCACCTAGTTCAGTTAGAAAAAGGAGAGTTCTCTTTGAAGGCCTAACTTTAATTTTTTTTCCTTTCAGTGACCTGCTCAAAACCTTTAAGTTGAATACATTTCTTATGTGTTCTCTTATCACTTTACACTAACTAGAGAGATGAAACTTAAAAATTGTTCGGTAATGCCACAAAGTAGTACATTATCTTGGGTAGGATGAGGGTAGTACATTAAGTGCCGCAAACAGAATTTCCTTAGATTAAGCAAAAACCGAAGCATCTGGAAGAATATTGTAAAAATTTGGTTAGTTGGGTTTGAGATGTGCCTTACAATCCTTAAAAGAGATAATGAGAACACTTAAATAATCAGTATTGATTTGTCTGCCCTTTGCTATCAGTGTCACTTCCACTAGATTCTCTCTCTGGTCAAGACCTCAAAATAATCAGATTTTGTAACATTCTACCCTGCTTAGTAATCCTTTGAGCATCTTTAGTATGATTTTTATGCTAAAAGTATCTATAGCTCACCTTAACTTGATTTATGCTTGTCCCTAGAGAAGGAGTGTAGTGAATTTTTATAATTTTATATTGCCTTGGAATCTATTTGAAATATCAGTTTAATTTTCTCATACAAGAAACAGGCTTAGTCACCCTTAAAATGGTTTTCAGGTTTGCAGCATACCCTAATGGCTCAAGTCAGTGGCCAGAGATAAGAATTTAGAAGCACCTTTCCCACTAGCAGACTTGATTTCCTGCTTTCCTAACCTTTCCTTTAAATGGACATTTTAAGTGTTTTCTCCTGCCATTTAAAGTGTCCAACACTATATATATATAATATGTAAATATGTGTATATACATGTATGTTGCTAGTTGCTACATGCTTCTCTCACCCTCTGCTCACTCTTCATTCTTGCCTCTCATGACCCAAGATGGGGACTGACCTCATGACTATCTCATGACTATGTCCTACCTGCCCAGGGTTTGAAAGTAAAAATCTTTTAACTTGCTTCCTACTGTGGTGATGTGTTGAATTTGTACCCTTTATTGAACGAACAAGGGACTGCTCCAGGCCGCTGTTTCCCAGAATGCTGGAGATGGGGACCACAGAGTCAGGATCCCAGCACCAGAGCGGTAATCAAACATGTGTAAAGCGACATGGGTCAGGCAAGAGCCACAAGGGCATTTACCAGTATCAACTTTCCCTAATGAAAGATGCCATGGTCATAGGTCAGACAAACAGACATGAATCCATCTGCCAGGTAAAAGAAGTATTCTCTGAAAGGCATACCAGAAAGCACCATGTCCAGTTCCCCTTCATTTCTCGTTAGGACAGGGTTTCTAGCCACTCTTGTACTTTTGCACTGGAACCTCAATTTAGCTGGGGACCCTCAAAACAGGGAGTAAGTGGGAAGCAGAAAAGTCTCATTTAATCTCAGCATACTAATTAGGAGAATTTCACCTACTGAATTGAGATTCTGGAAGACGAGTAGTGCATTCTATTCATCTTTATTCCCCATGTCTAGTAAGATGTGAAAAACATTAAGGACTTCCATATGTTTTCCAGAATTCAAGTATACATTTAATACTTACACATAAAATACACTTAATCAGTTCAAAAAAGGTTTGGTTTACATTAACAAATAATAATATCTGTAGCATTCATAGTATACAAATTGGAATTATCTACTCAGATGAAGCCTTAAATATTCATTAGAATACTCTGGAGTTTGTCAAAGACTGTGTGTTTTACTTTGTAAATTCTTTTCATAACTGGAATGAAGAGCTTCTTTTCAGAATAATAGAAACGTGACACCACTTTAATGACTCAGCCAAATAGTATTTTGAGTGCTCAAAGTTACAACAATAAATTTGCTAAAATAAAATTTACCTTTTTATCTGAAGCATGCTTGTATGTCACTATGCCATTGTTCAAGTGCTTTTCAAAAGGAACTATCTGATTGTGATGGCACATGCTAAGAAAAGTCTATGCTTTCAAGCTATAAGAAAATTAATCAAAACATTACAGTCTCCTATTTTATGGCAGTAGCTTCAGTGCTCTTCAGGAAGAAATATACACCACTAATCTATACAATATTGCCTAACAATCTTGTCCCTTAAAGTGTTTAGCTGATTATTAAAATGTGTATCTAACATGCAAAAAAGTATAAGACAGAAACAAGGCACTAGTGTGTTTATTCTTAGGCACATAGTTAGAATTTTTAATTGGTCATTTGTAGATAGTCACTGATAACTTATTATGCAGTGTGAAAATTACTAGTTTACACTGCAAGTTTTGGTCTCTTGGTTTGATTTCCCTGGGAACTCTAAAATGGAATTCTCAGTTAAAGCTTCCACCAACCCTACAAGGAACTCTAGAGCAGGAATGACTCTTCAAAGTTATCCCAAATAGGGAAAAATCAAGACATTTTTACCTTACATAGATCAGCTACTGGATAAAGGCCAATCTGAGAAAGGAACATGCCCTTTAATGAGGACATTCTTTCCAACAGAGGCAATTCCCAAAGGATTTTGAGAAGTAAGGGCTATCTGCCATAAGCTAGGAAAATGGAATAGATGATAGATAAGTCGATAAATCAATCGATAGCTAGATATCTAGCTAGATAGTTAGCAAATTATTATTGCATGTAGCTATCTATTTTAAGGATAAAATTACATTACAAAATTTTATTCTTATTAGTAAAACAGAAAGATCTGGTTTATCCCTCAGTGGGTTATACTATTCATGTAGTTCATTAAAATTTTTTAAAGGTATAGACAAATTCTGCCTTGGTAGTTTTTATGTGAATGGTTCTGTGAGAGTTGGCCAAATTAATAAATTTGACCATTCTTGCTAAAGGTAATGGACTTATATCAAACCTTAAGTAGAAATGAAATGTAAATGTATATGTAAAGTACAGATTTGAGTATCCAGTTGGTGATAATATCACTGTAAGTTAAAATTACTTTCAGTTCCTCAAAATGTATGATTTTGACCTTCCTCGGAGTTCTCTTAAGCAATTCATTTTATCTGTAAAGAAAGAAGAATGCTAGACAGTTTTAACTCTCAGGAATCATAGATTTTTGTCTTCTACATATTTTATTTTGTGGCTTGCCCCAACTAGGCAAAATGATTAAGTGATTAATTATTTCTATAATTCTATACTGTACAATTATTGTGTATGACTTTTTAACCAAATATTTTTGTGAATAATTTTATCTAACATAGTTGTTTATTAGTAATCATTTGAATTTTTAAAAATGTATTCAGAATCAGTGGAGCACATTGGGCATAATAAGCCAATATTATTGTTAAAAGTTAACAATAATTTCTATTTTATTCATTAGTAATTTCAGCATGAGAGGTGCTTTTCATGCCATTTCTACCATACAACCTGCTTTTAAAAGCTACAATATTTTAAACACAGGGATTCATTGAATACATGACTTGAAAAATTATAATATTAATAAATAATATTAACTTTCAAGTTAATTTTCAGAAAGAGAACAACTTTGAAAATGATACTGAAATTCAAATAAATATAACTTTTTTTTTTACTTAACCTAAAGTTAAGTTTTCTTGAAGTAGTTATTGCTGAAACCTAAAGTTAAGTTTTTGCTTGAAATCGTTATTGCTGAAATTGTTATTGCTGAATTCAAATGTATAGAAGTAGACCAAATTTTATTCTTTAAAACTTTCTTCATGCCCATGCCAAGAATACAGAACATGGTAGATTTCCTTTCCAAATTCCTGCAAACATGTCTGGCAGGCCTGGCAGCTCAAATTTTGGAAAGCATACAAACTCTGTCACACACAATGGGAGTTAAAAAATGATTGCATTCTGCAGCTCTTTTTTATCGCTCTTTGCCAATTTTCAAATGGCCCTTTTTTATAGATATTTGAAATTATTTTTTCATGAACAATTTAAACATTTTTAGAAGATGCATGGCTTTTAATGATATTTCTATGAAATATTACAATTAGAGCCTTAATTATATGGTGAAAAGTATAGGTAAATACCTCATATCATCCATTATTGAAAAAATATACTAACAGTCATATAATTAACATTACTTAAAGGATCAGTCTAGGATATTTTAGATGACTTGCTTTCAAGAGCACACTTATGACAATACACTGAAACTATTTTATAAAATAAGAGATACAAAGAATTATTGGACATTGCATTATTTACTATTATGCCATTGATAAGAATAACTGAAAGTTTTGTAAGACAGTTGTTATTGTTTTACTTATTTAGATAATACTACTGAATTTACAAGTATACAAATTTTAGCTAATGATCTAATATATTCACAGAAGCCAAGTACATATCATTTTTAAACCAAAGGGTGGTATATTCAATTTTAAAGAAGGACCTATTTATCATTGTAAAAATTTAGAAAATGTTACATGCTATTGGTTTTAAACACTGATCTTTATTTTACATACACTCTTAAGTGTCTTTTTACTTTTAAGGATTGAAAAATGAAAAACTTTCTTCATACATATAACCATTGTTTGACATTTTGCATTTAATTCACAAGTTATTTTCCAAGAATTTTTTGTTTACAATCAGTTGATGTTTATCCCAAGACTACAAATTAAAATATTCTCCATCACTGACTTATTTATTTTTTTACAGAGTTTTCAATTAACTTTCAGGGATGATTAACCAAAATAAATTGCTGCTATTTAAAGTCAATTTAATAGATGTGTTTTTTTCATTTTCCAATAAACAATAAACCAGGTATTTGAAATATAGATCAATGTGTATGTAAGATTATCAAAAATACAGTACAGTAGCCCCCCATCCCCCTTATTTCCTCCTTCACTTTCTGTGGTTTTAGTCACCTGCAGTAAACCATGGTCTAAAACTTTTAATGGAAACTTACAGAAATAATTCATAAACTTCAAATTGTGCGTTTTTGAGTAGTACAACAGAATCCCACACCATCCCACTCAGTTCTGCCCACTAGTCAATTATCTCTTTGTTTATTGTCCATGCTGTATGCTACCTGACCTTTTAGTACACAATTATCTTTTAGTAGTTGTCTGGGTTATCAGAACGACCCATCACAACAAGGGTGAGTAAACTACGATAAAATATTTTGTAGAGGTAGAGACCACATTCACAAAGTTGTTTTAAATGTTCCATTGGTAATTATTATTGTTAATCTCTTACTGTGTATAATTTATAAAGTAAACTATATGTAGGAATATATGTACATGTAGGAGAAAACATAGTTTATATAGGATTCAGTTCTATGCATGGTTTCAGGCATCCACTGAAGGCCTTGGACCATATTCCCTATAGATAAGAAGGGACTACTGTATAACTCAGAGAACAAATGTTCACAGTCTTAATCATAAAACTCTGAAAGAATAGCATTTCAATTCTAAATTAATTCTTTTGAACAGTTATTACTGTAACATTTGATTTATATTCTAAAATGTAAAGTAGTAGCCAAATAATAGGAAAGTCCGTATTTTTCACAGCAAATTATTGTCAAAAAAAATTGAAGTCGCATATATTTAAATGTCACAGAAAAGAAATGGTAAAGTTTTTGTTTTCTTAATAAAATAGCCATGTTTCCTTAATTTCAATAATTGGTTTCAGAAATTTTACAAATAGGCTCTGAAAGTGTGATTTTGTGTGTTTTTGTGTTTAAATTTTCTTCTGTTTTGACTTCATAGGATTTCTTGAGTCTATGGTTTGTTGTTTAACAAAATCCTCGAAAATTTCTCAGATATTCTCTCTTTGAACATTGTTGTCTACAGCATTACTTTTCTCCTACTGTGAGACAACATACACTTCTATGAAAAGATTATGCTGCTTGCTTGATAAATATTTGGCTCTTTTGATCAAATGTTTTTATAATTTTTGCTCTCTGTGTCTTAGGATTGTTATTTTTTATTTATCTGCTCTGTAGTTGGCCTATTATCTTTTCTTCCATGAAAAACCTCCTGTTATATCCATCTATTGAATTTTTAAATTGAAATATTGCACTTGTCAGTTCTAGAATTATATGCATGTGTGTATATATGTATATATGCATACATATACATATATGTGCATATATGTATATATGAATGTATATACACACATATGTGTGTATATATACTATATATGTGTGTGTGTATATATATTTAAGGTTTAATTATCACCTAAATATCTGCATGCTTCTTTTTATTTCCTTAAATATATTAATTACAGCTACTCTCCATCTTTTGCAACATAAATAATGGATAATCTGTCTCATTCTATTGTCTGTTTTTACCCTTGATCCTGTTTCTTGGTAACTGGCAATTTATCACTTGAAATCAGACATTATGAATGAATAACTGTTAAGTTTATCTATGACATTATTTTCCTCAACAGAAATGTTGCTTCTTTAGAAATATAAAGTGTTACTATATCATCTCCATTCAATCAGAAAACTGATTTGAGGCTTAGTAGCATGTTTTAAAGATATATCTGGCTGTCTTCATTTCTCCTAAGTAACCCTCCTGAATAGAGCTGATATGGCATTTGGTAAGGTTTATATCCTGGCAGAGTCTGAACTCAAATGTCACTCCTCAGTATCATTAAGATTGCGGAGAACTTGTTTTTTTCTTTCAGTGTCTTACAGTTTTGATTCTTATCCTTAATAATTACACTGTATAAGAATTAACCAAATGTCTCATGGGGAAAACTCATAGAGTATTTGACTGATTTTCCTAGACTTCTATTATTCCTAAGATCGTGTGCTTCTCCCCTACCCCAAGTGCTGACTGCCTTGTCATTTGTTAACTCAAAATTTTATTTCTCCAGGATGTGGAAGAGCCAAAACTTCTGCTGATTCACTTGTTGCTTATAACAAACTGCTTAGGACTTCTGCATAGATTCTCAGAATCTTTCCATATTATAATCAACAAACACACTTAGGGAAAAATCACCTTCAGAACGTTAGCACCTCATTTTATGGATTTCTTCACTACAGTGTGTTTTCTTGCTCAGGCCTTATTTGCCACTGGATTTCTCTGAAAGATATACATCTATTATTTCATCTAGCTTTTCTACATATGTGCACCAAGATCATTGCTCTGATTAAAGGTGCTCCATCATTGCTAAACAGAAAATATTCTTCATAGTGTTTACTGGATAACAGAAGGAAGAAAGAAACAAAGAGAATTTGTTGCACCTATGTAGTGACTCCTTTTTGACTACGAAATTGGACTTAGTTTTATTTTAGAAGATTTCATTGTCTTTCTGGCTGTTTTTACAGTATCTAACCTGAAATTGTGTGTATGTGTGCGTGAGACAGAGAGAGAGAGGAGACAGAATCAGGATTTAGCTTTTGAAATCTACATAGCACAACATTTTAAGTAGTAATTAGGGTACTGAAGACATTCTAATTTTTCTGTCTCTGGGCACATCATGTGCTTTAACTTAACCACTCTCTAGGCAAGGTAATATGTTTTCATTAATAAGATATCTGCGGAAATATATTTGTAATTTCCAGGAAGAATTTTTAGGAGCCAGTATGCAATTTGTCAGAGTCTTTTTCTTGGAACTATAACAATCAACAAGATTCTAAATGGTAGCTGATTGGCTAGTCTGGGTCGAGGAATGAAAATAAAAAAAGATTAGAATCCCATTTATCTGATAATATGCATGTAGCATGAGTGAAAAATAACTTTGGTTCTTTTTAGTGATTTATACCTTACAGCTTATTGCTACAGTACAACCTAGTTTATCCTGAGTGAAATAGAAGTTGCCCCCAGTGGTGAAGAGCTGTGATTGCTAATAACACATCACATATAGTATTGGAATATGATCAAAGTGAACTGTTGTCAGAAAACTGTATTCTGTAGTTTACTAAAATGAACTTCCAGGTTAGGCAGTGGCAAAAAGCTGATAAAATTTTGCCAGCAATAAATTGGGAATTTACTGTAGCATATTATGTAAATGTAGCATCCATGTAAATAGTAAATGTGTAACTTTAGGGGAAAATACTGAAAACACAGTTTTAGAAGCAATATTTTAAAATAACTGCACTAAATACCTCAAAAAAATAAGTGACACTTTTGAAAAATCTCATGTGTAGCTGAATCTCACTAAAGAAAGAATCAAACAAACATTTTGGAACCGAAAACTATTAGTTCCGTAAGATTTTTTAAAGTTTGAGTTGGTATCAAATTATACACAGCTAAAAATCCTATCTAGTATACCAGAAAAGAGATCCTAAAGAAATATTCTGGTTAAAGCACAAAAAGACAAAAAGTTGGAAAATGTAAACAGTTATATGAGAGATATATGGGAGAAACTGAAAAAATCTAGTTATGTAATTAGAATCCTAGAGGAATAATTCCAATTGATACAGAAGCATTATATTAAAAGATATGACAAATAAACATAGTATATATTGAAGGTGTATAAAGTGATGCTTTGATATACATATACATTGCAAAATGATACCCCATCAAGTTAATTGATCTATACATCATTTCACTATTAACATTTTTCTTTTTGTTGAGAACTCTTAAAATCTAATCTTAGAAAATTTCAATTATGAAATACATTATTGTCAACTATAGTCAATATGCTATACATTAGATTGCCAGAACTTATTCATTTTATAAATGAAAGTTTGCACTCTTTGACCCAAATCCTCATATTTCCTTCATACACCTAACCCCTGACAGCCACTGTACAAACATTTAATTTGGCTCTTTTAGATTCTACGTATCGGTAAGATGACACAGCACTGTCTTTCTGTGTCCAGGTTATTTCACTTAGCCTAATGTCTTCCAGGTTCATCCATGTTGTCATAACTGACAGGATTTTTTAAAGGCTAAATAATATTTCTGTATAATAATTTCAAAATAATATTCCTGTTTCCATATCTTGACTATTGTGAATAATATGGCAATGAAAATGTGATCCCAGATATGTCTTCAACATGCTACTTTCATTTTCGTTGTATACACATCCAAAAGTGGCATTGCTGGATTATATGGTGGTTATAATTTTTAATTTTTTTAAAGAATCTTCATACTATTTTTCATAATGGCATAATGGCTATACCAATTTACATTTACACCAACAGTGTATAAAAGTTCTTTTTCTCCACATCCTCAACAACACTTGTTATCTTTTGTCTTTTTTCTAAAAGCCATCTTAATTGTTGTGAGTTCTTATTTCTTTGTGATTTTGATTTGCATTTTTTCGATGATTTCTGATGTTGAGTACCTTTTTATATTCCTGTCAGACCTTTGTATGTCTTCTTTGGGAAAATGTCTCTTCAAGTCTTTTCCTCATTTTTAGATCAGGTCATTATTATTAAATTTTGCTATTGAGTTTTGTGTGTACATATAAATACACATACAACTTTCTTATATATTTTAGATATCAGGCTTTTATTAGATGTATAATTTGTAAATATTTTCTCCCATTCCATAGGGTTTCTTGCCATTTCACTGATTGTTGCCTCCATTACTGTGTGGAAACTTTTTGGTTTGATGTAGTCACACATATTTTTGCTTCAGTTGCCTGTGCTTTTGGTTTATATCGAAAAAAAATTTTTTTTCAAAAAACTTTTTATCTATGTTTTCTTTCAATTTTTACAGTTTCAGGTTTTACATTGAAGTCTAATCCATTATGCACTGATTTTTGTTTATGATATAAGAGCACAATTTCGTTACTTGGCATCTGAACATCCAGCTATCCCAATGACATTTAATGAAGACACTGTTCTTTCACCATTGTGTATTCTTGGCCCTTTTGTTGAATATTAGTTGAATGAATATATATGGGTTTGTTTCTGTGTTCTTTACTGTGTTCTGTTGCTCCATGTGTCTTTTTTTATGCCAGTACCACACTGTTTTGATTACCATAGCTTTGTGACATTATTTGAAATGAGGTAATGTTTGCTTTCAGCTTTGTTCTTGTTGCTTAAATTTCTTTGACTATTTGTGATCTTTTCTGATTGCATATAAGTTTTAGGATTGTTTTCTGTTTCTCTGAAAAATGCTAATAGACTTTTGATAGGAATTGCATTGAATCTGTGAAATCTGTAGTGTGGACATTTTGACAACATTAATTCTTTCAATCCAGAAGTATGTGATATCTTTACATTTGTTTGTGTCTCCTTTAATTTTTGTATCAATGTATTATAGTGCTCAGTATACACATCATTCACCTCCTTTGTTAAGTTTATTCCTAAATACAGACAATCCTGATTTAGAAGGGCTCAACTTATAATGTTCTTGACAAATACGATGGATTTATCAATATGTAACCTTTTGTAGGTCTACAGGAATCTGTATATATTCTTTTGTTTTTCATTATAGTAAATGGGATTGTTTTTCTTAATTTCATTTTTAGGTATTTTGATATCTCTTCCTCTGACATGTAAATGGCAGTTTCTGTGGCTGTTATTGTGTTTCTGTTCCTCTCATGGGTGTGCATTGTAGGTTGTGTGTGTGTACAACATAACTTGTCATTTTAACTCACAGAAATCTGTATCAAAACAAGCCACATCTGAGTTTAATGAAGAGATTTTCTTAAATCAAAACTGCCACATATTACACAAGAGTCCATGACATTGAGCTTAATGCTCTCACTATAAGAAACTTTTTCTTTTTGTTTTTCTTCTTCCTCTTTGGAGATGAGTGTATTTTGAATGGGGAAAAGAGAATGAACCAAATGGTGTTTGATGAGCTGAAGGGTGGATGATGGTAAGAATTATTATGTGCAAGAGTTGTATTTTTCTTTATTTCTAGGCATGAGGTAAGATTGTACCTCCTAACTCCCTAGACGAAAAGTTTGGCTAAGTTTTTTATTTTTTCTAGTAAAACGCAATTGGAAGCTCCATCAGTTACTTCTGGTAGGACCTTCAAGTGTCAGTGCACTGGTGTCCATGTTCTTCCTTCCCTCCCTCTATGATTACTGACCATGTTCCTAGAAGGAGTTCTTTCAAGAGTCTGATTATCAGAAAAAGGACATCATAAAACATAATTAGTTGAACTGTGCAGCAATGAGAGCCAGAAAACTTAGAAATAATTTTTTTTTGTAAATGATGAAAAAATTAATCTTTTTCTTTTTGCTTTTATTATTACTTTTAATTGACACATAATAATTGTACCTATTTTGTGGTACACTGTGATGTTTCAAAAATATATGGACCGTTTCACAAATATGTGTCATCCTTCTTCAAGGGCCATGCTAGTATTCTCTGTATCATTCACATTTTTGTATATACCACCAAAGTAAGCACTCTTTACTGTTTTAAAACCCTAAGATTTGGAGTTAATAATTACCCCAGACAAATATAACCCATCTTTACTGATATATGAGCATACGTTGTTGTATTGTGTTTTGCTTTATAATACTATGAAATCACTGCATTTTTTTAAAAAAGGAAAAACATTTGTGGCAACCCTGCATGGAGCAAGACCATATGAACTTTTTTTTTTTTTTTTTTCAATAGCATGTACTCGCTTTGTGTCCCTCTGTCACATTTTGGCAATTCTGACAACATTTCAAATTTTTTCATTAGTTTTGTATTTGTTATGGTGATCTGTGACTGATCATAGATGGTGCTGTTGTTTGTAGTTGTGCTAAGGCACTATGAACCATGCCCATATAAGATGGTGAACTTAATTCATAATGTTGTATGCATACTGAATGCTCCACCAATCAACTGGTTTCACATCACTCTCCCTCTTTCTGGGCTGCCCTATTCCCTAAGACGTGACAATATTTCAGTCATGCCAATTAGTGCTACAATGGCCTCAGTGTTTTCCAGTAAAAGGGTAAGTCTCTCAATGTAAATAAAAAGCTAGAAATGATGACGTGTTGTGAGGAAGGTATATTAAAAGCCAAGGTACCCTTAAAGTGAGGCCTTGTCTCCAAAAATGTTAGCCAAGCTGTGAATGCAAACGAAAAGATCTTGAAGGAAATTAAAGTTGCTATTCCAATGAACAAAGGAATGGTAAGAGAATGAAACAGTCTTATTGATGATATGCAGAAATTTTGAGTGTTCTAGGTAAAAGATCAAACAAGCCACAACATTCTCTTAAGCCAAAGCCTAATACAGAGCAAAGCCCTAATGCTCTTAAATTCCATGAAGGTTGAAAGAGGTGACTAAGCTGTAGAAGGAACACTGGAAGCTAGCAAAAGTTGTTTCGTGAGGTTTAAGGGGAGAAGCTGTATCCATAACATAGAAGTGCAAGGAGAAGCAGCAAGTCTTAATGCAGAAGCTTCAGCAAATTATGCAGAAGATCTAGTTGAGATAATTTATGATGGTGGCTACAATAAACAACAGATTTGCAATGCAGAAACAATAGCCTTATACTGGAAAAACCTACCTTCCATAACTTTTGTAACTGGAAAGGAGAAGTCGGTGCCTGGCTTCAAAGCTTCTAAAAAACAGACTGACTCTCTTGTTAGGAGCTAATGTACTTGGTGACTTTAAGTGGAAGCCAATTCTTATTTATCATTATGAAAATTCTAGAGCCCTTAGGAATCCACTCTGCCTGTGCTGTAGAAATGGGACACAACAAAGCCTTGATGACAGTATATCTGTTTACAGCATGGTTTACTGAATATTTTAAACCCGCTGTTGAGAACTGCTCAGAAGAAAAGATACCTTTCAAAACGTTACTGCTCATTGTCAAAGCACCGGGTCACCCAAGAATTCTTATGAAACAGTGTAAGGTGATTAATGTGTTTATACCTGTTAACAAAGCATCCATTCTTCAGCCCGCCCATGAATGAAGGAGTAATTTTACTTTCAACTTTTATTATTTAAGAAATACATTTCATAAAGCTATAGCTGTCATAGGCAATGCTTCCTCTGATGGACCTGGGCAAAGTAAATTGAAACCTTCTGGAAAAGATTCACCATTCTAGATGTCATTAGGAACGTTTATGATTCACGGAAGGACGTCAAAATATCAATATTAACTGAAGTTTGAAAGAAGTTGATGCCAATTGTCATGGATTGTTTTGAGGGCATTCAATACTGGAGGGTGTATCTGCAAATCAAGAGAGCCAGAATTAGAAGTGGAACCTAAAGAAGAAACTGGAGTACTGCAAACTAAGGATAAACCTTGAACAAATGAGCAGTTGCTTCTTGTAAATAAGGAAAACAGTAGTTTCCTGAGGTGGAATCTACCCCTAGTGAGGATTTTGTGAACATTGTTGAAATGAAAACAAAGTATTTGTACTATTAATATGTAAATATAGTTGACACAGCAGTGGCAGAATTTGAGAGGATAGACTGCAATAGTGAAAGAAGTTATACTGTAGGTAAAAAGCTATGAAACAGCATTGCTTGCTAAAGAGAAATCTTTAATGAAAGGAAGAGTCAATTGATGCAGCGTATTTCATTGCTGTCTTATTTTGAGAAATTGTCCCAGCAAACCCCACCTTCAGAAACACCCACACTGATTAGGAGGCAACCATCAATTTTGAGGCACTGCTCTCTACTAGCAAACAGGTTATGATTTGGCTGAAGACTCAGATAACCATTAGCAATTTTTAGCAATACCATATTTTTAAATTAAGGTATTTTCACTGTTCCTTTGTAGTTGTGTTGGGGCACTATGAACCATACCCATATAATATGGTGAACTTAATTCATAATGTTGTATGCAAACTGAATGTCGTTAAACACTTAGCAGACTGAGTAGCATAAACATAACTTTGATATGCATTTAGAAACCAAAAAAAAAAAAGATTAGGTGAACGTCTATATTGAATATTTGAATCTTTGCTTTATTTGAATATTTGCTTTATTGTGCTGGTCTGGAACCATGTGGAACAACGTGCCTGAGGTATGCCTATAACTATCTTTTTTGGTTGACACTCAATTTTCCCTAAAATTAAAAATTTCTGAAGTATTGGAATATATTGTGATGCTATTCCTTTAAAATGGAGATTTTTTTAAAAACACATTAGTTATATGATTGCAAACATACACACAATTGCATGTGTGTGCATGCACACACACACAAAACACACCCCTGTAATATTGAAATACATAACAAAATGGTTAAAAAACCACAGCTGTGTATTTTTAAAATGTATGTTTTTAAAATAAACATTTCCATTATTAGATGTCTTAGAATATGTTTATGTTTAGACTTAAGCTTGATATTTTTAACAAATTTTCTCCAAAAGTTTTAATTTCTGACTTGTGTTTTCTGTAAATA
Source organism: Colobus angolensis palliatus (assembly GCF_000951035.1). Lineage (NCBI taxonomy): Eukaryota > Metazoa > Chordata > Mammalia > Primates > Cercopithecidae > Colobus > Colobus angolensis. The sequence continues at coordinate 407,073 of NW_012116489.1, forward strand.
CAATGAGTCTGTTTTTCACTTTTGTTTTACTTCATGTTTAAATTTTTAAAAAGATAAAGTCAACAAGGGTATTTGGGGAATATATTGGACTAAGCCTGGGTTCATCATTCTGTGTTTCTTTCAGTTGCCCACTGTGTCATCTCCACAAATGAAATAATGTAACTTTAGAACCAATTTCTCAGAAGCATAAGAAAGGTTTGTCCCAGACAGAGCTTGGAGAACTGACCATCATTTTCTATTCAAGTTAAGAAGTCTTAATAGCTGACATGAGACCATCTTAGCGCTATAGATAAGTGACTATCCTTAACAGATCCCTGGAATTCATCTTTGGACTGGCTATCTAATACTGATTTGACAGGTAGACATGATGGATGACTATTCCACATGGCTGAGAGGATGATTGACTTGCCCAGGTTTCATATGTAACCTCCTGACAAGAAGGAACCTCTCTACCTGGACTGGTAAACATCTCAGTTGACTTTTCAGGAAATACCCACTTGCCATCACTTGAACAGAAATGCCTTCCTCAGATATACAAAAGCCCAACAAATATATGAAAACAGTATTGAACATCATTAATTATCAAGGAAATGCAAATTAAAACCACAGTAAAATACCACCTTACTGCTGCAAGAATGGCCATTACTAAAAAGTCAAAAAACAATAGATATTAGTGTGGATGTGGTGAAAAGGGAAATGCTTATATGCTATAGGTGGGAACAGAAATTAGTACAACCTCTGTGGAAAACAATATGAAGATTCTTTAACGAACTAAAAGTAAATGCTTCCATTTAATCCAGCAATCCTACTATTAAATATCTACCCAAAGGGAAATAAGTCATTATATGCAAAAGACACATGGACACATATGTTTTTTGCAGTCCAACTCACAGTTGCAAAGATATGGAACCAAACTGAGTGCCCATCAGCCAATGAATGGATAAAGAATTTGATACATATATATGATATATATAAATAGTATTCCATGATATACATATACATATATACACATATACACACATACATATACATATATGCATATACATGTGCATATATGTATATGTATGTGCATATATGTATAAACACACATGCATATATACATATAAGTATATGTATATATGTGAATATACACATATGTGCATAAATGTATATATAATATGCATATATGTATATGTATGTGCATATATATGTGTGTATATCATGGAATACTATTTAGCCATAAAAACAAATAATGTACTTCGTAGCAACTTGGATAGAGCTGGAGGCCACTATTTTAAATGAAGTAATTCAACAATGGAAAACCAAAAAGACTGTATGTTCTCATTTATAAGTAGAAACTAAGCTATAGGTATGCAAAGGCATACAGAGTGGTATAATGGACTTTGGAGACTCAGAAGGGGGAGGTTAGTAGGGGACTTTGGGATAAAACAGTACATATTTGACACAACATGCAACTACTCAAGCAACAGGTGCACTAAAATCTCATATTTCACCACTGTATAATTCACCTATGTAACCAAAACCCACTTGTACCAGAAAAGTTATTGAAATTTGGAAAAATTCAAAAAGAAATAACTTGTGTATCATCTATTGTATTCTAATTTACTACCACATGAAGCCAATGGAATTATTTACCACTAAGACAAATAAAAGAGGACCACCATAATTATAAAGCTTTGTTTCAGATATCCTAGTCATTTTTTAAGGAACAAAAATTAATGTAAATATTCAGAAAGGACAAAGTTAACCTTTTAGAAAATAATAAAGGCCAAATAAAATATTTTACAAAATATTAAGACAATTTGGTATTGATTTTGATGAAGTTTTTATTTCTTATACTTGGGTTTAATAGTTACAAATGGAAATGAAAATATATCATTAAAATTCAAGCTACATATATACATATATATAAAAACTCTGTAAGTAAAATAAAAAGGTATGATTCTGAATGAAATCCAAAATTTTTAAAAAGACATAAATAAGGCCTAAAATATCAGACATATTATATTACTGGTTGGGAAAAATATTATAAAAATGTCATTTCTCATAAAATTAATATGTACCTGTTGCAATTTAAGACAGAAATATCAACAGAGAGTTTTCTTAAATACAGGAGTGCATGAAAACCTGACTCAAAAGATCTAATGCAGTTTGAAAACTGTGTGCAAAATAAATCAGGAGAGAGAGAGAGAGACAGCGAAGAGGAAAATGCAATACACCAGTAAGCCTGCAGATCTCATGAGAACTCACTCACTATCATGAGAAGAGCGAGAGAAATCCAGCCTCATGATTCAATCACCTTTCACCAGGTTCCTCGCCCAACATTAGGAATTACAATTCAACATATTTGGGTGGGGACACAGAGTGAAACCATATTATTTCACTCCTGGCCCTTCCCATATCTCATGTCCTTCTCACATTTTAAAATACAATCATGCCTTCTCGACAGTCCCTTAATGTCTTAACTCATTCTAACATTAACTCAAAAGTGTAACTTCAAAGTCTCATTGGAGACAAGGCAAGTTCCTTCCCGCTGTGAGCCTGTAAAATAAAAAAAAGAAAGATAGTTACTTTCTATATGTTAATACAATGGGGTTACAGGCATTGGGTAAATGTTCCCATTTGAAACATGAGAAACTGGCAAAAACAAAGGGGATTATAGGCCCCATGTAAGTCAGAAACCTGGCAGGGCAGTCATTAAATCTTCAAGCTCCAAAATAATCTCCTTTGACTCCATGTCTCACGCCTAGGACATGCTGATGCAAGGGGTGACACCCACAGCCTTGGGGCATTCTGTCTCTGAAGGGTAAAGCACCTGCAGCTTCTTTCACAGGCTCACACTGAGTGACTGAGGCTTTTACAGGTGCAAAGTGCATGCTGTAATTGGATCTACCTTTCTGAGGTCTGAAGGAGAGTGGCCCTCTTCCCACAGCTCCACTAAGCAATGACCCAGTGGGGATTCTGTGTGGGGACTCCAACCCCATATTTTCCCCCACACACTGCCCTTGTAGAGGTTCTCCATGAGGGTTCTGCCCCTGCAGCAGACTTCTGCCTGGACATACAGGTGTTTATTTCACAGAGCAGCAGGAAACCATTATTTCCTCCTAGGTCTCCAGGTCTGTGATGGGAGGGGCTACCTAAAAAAAATCTCTGAAACAGAGAGGGAGCAAAGGAAGAAGTGCCATACGCTTTTAAACAACCGGATAGCATGAGAACTCCCTCACTATCATGAGAAGAGCAAGGGGGAAATCCACCACCATGATCCAATCATCTCCCACCAGGTTTCTCCCCCAATATTGGGAATTATAATTCAACATGAGATTTGGGTGGGGACACAGAGCCAAACCATATGAGTGTAGAACTGTGAAATCATTGCTGCTATCAAGGTAATAACCATATCCATCTGTTCTTCATTCTGCCCCTTCCTACATATGCCTACTTGTGTTCAGGCAACCTCTGATCTGCATTTTATCACCATAGATCAATTTGCAGTTTCTGGAATTTTTGATATATTAAATTGTATGGTATTATTTTTTCTGACTTCTTTTACTTAGCTGTGATTTTTAAAGAATAAGTTTCCTTTTTTAAATTGTTTTATGAAGCAAACATTCTGTCTATATTTTAAATGATGCACATAATATATATTGATAGTATAAGGGTAAAAACAGGAGTGTTATTTTGTGGCTGTGATTTTCAGTTGGTAAAAATGTAGTTCTAATACAATGATATTATAGACTCAATTTTCTATGAATTTTTTTCATGTGAATGTGGCAATAGGTTCACATGAGATATTTACACCAAATCCTGATATATATCTCAAAAATGCATGGCTTTCATTTTAAAGCAAAATAGAAAAGGAGATTGTGAGTAAAAGTCAAAAAAATACTGCTGCCAGTAAGATAAATTAGAATGTTTACTCTCTTAATTTAAGTCAGTAGTAAAGTCATCTTTCCCAATTATTTGGATAATAATAAGAAAAAAAGGAAATAAGGATAGCAAGGATGATTACAGATTGCAGTTTTTGAATATGAATATTATGTACCAGATACGATTCTAAATGACAAACTTGTAATTTATTGCTCATTTTTATAATTCTGCGACATTTATTATGAATACCATTATTTAACAGGTGAAGGCACTGAGACACAGAGAAGGTAACTATTTTTCTTAGGCCCATACTGGTAGTCACTGAATTGGTTTTGGCTCTTGGTTGTCTGGCTGCTGGGTTCAGGCTCCCAACCAGTATGTAATAATGTTGGTTAGCATGTTAATAAATATTTCTGGATTAACAATTAAAATGATTTTTACAAAATAAAATTTGGTCTTAAGGCTTCATCATCACTAACATCAGTTTTTACACACCAGATATCCTCATTTCATTAAGTGTATAATAGATCATAAAGAAAAAAGATATTTTTCCCATGCCCTTAGTTTTTCAGTACTCTGAGGAAACAGTCATGAGGATCATGGTAGTGGATTTCCCCCTTGCTTGTCTCATGATAGTGAGTGAGTTCTCATGCTCCCTTTGTCTGCCTTGACAGATGTTTCCAAGCTTTCATTCAATCTTTTCTCTGCTCTTCCCTGCACACACCTGTCTAGCTAGAGACTACATGCTCAGCCTCTATTCCACTCAGGCGTGGCTGGTTCAGTATTTGCTTACCATGTGTACATGGGCAGAAGTTCAGCAACTTCTATCTTATGTTTTAAAATGATATTTGCACATGTCATTCCCTTCTCTGTTTCTCCACCTGCATGCATCTGGGCATGACTGGAGCCCTCTTACTTTTAGGTGTGTGAGGTAGAGCTGCCCTGCTGGCCCAGATCCCTGGGTCTTTGTGTAACAGAGACTGCCTATCCATATTAATTGGCCACATTAGAGAGAAATAAATTATGTCCTGTCTGAGGCACCGTGCTTAGGTGCAGTTTGTGACTATGCAAAATAAGCAAATTTAGTAATTATCCTGACTAATGTGTAGGAAATCATGAATCTCCTCAGAGATTTCCACACATTTGAATATTTCCTCTTGCCCTTGAAATCAAAAGAAATGGCAGCTCTAGAACACCAATAAATCACAGCTTCTCAAGAGGTAGAAATATGTAAATTTCAAGGGGCCTTCTAAGAGGAGTTCTTTTATTGCTTCACTATTGTGAGGCTCGATTTCAATTATTCAATGTAACATCTGCAATTTTCTTAATTTATATTAATGTGTAAAGATTTAAGACAAGGTTTCAAAGTTTACATTTTGTGAGGATATCCACATTCATGATTTAAAAACAAAACAAAACAAAGCGGCTCACTGCAATTCCACCTTCCAGGTTCAAGTGATTCTCCTGCCTCAGCCTCCCGAGTAGCTGGAATTACAGGCATGTGCCACCATGCCTGGCTAATTTTTGTAATTTTTAGTAGAGATGGGGCTTCCCTATGTTGGTCAGGCTGGTCTCAAACCCCTGACCTCAGGTCATCCACCTACCTCGGCCCCCAAAAGTGCTGGGATTACAGGTGTGAGTCACTGTGCCTAGCCACATTGATAAATTTAAACTTAGCATTTCTTTTTCGTTTATTTTTTGCTACATAGTATTGAATTTTTTAAATAAAGAATAGGTTTTATTTAAGCAAATCATGTCTGTCTTGAATAAGGCAAGTTATGTTGATCAAATCAAAATATATTCTATACACTTTTTATTGAAACCAACTGTATTTCCTGTACTCAGAATTTTATATAATAATGTTTCATAATATATGAGTTACATTACTAAACTGTAATGTGTTTCTTCTAGGACTATCATTTTTATATTTATACAGCTGTGTAGAAAGCTACAAAATGTTTTTGGGTTTTACAAATCGGTATTAAAATATATACCCATTGAAATATAAAACAAGGTACAGAATATAATAATTTTATTTTCATTACATTTACAAATTATCTAATACAGCATTTATCAGTTGAATAGGAGGGTTGTAGAATATTTGCTATAGTTTTACTACCAAATAAGACTTGTGGTAAGGAATTGATGTCTAGGCTTATACTCATTAGAATTTTGCCACATCCATTACTGCTATTAAAATTGAATAAGTCAAAATTGCTGAAAGTAAATTAGAATCATGTTATATTTGTTATGAAAGTACATAATACGTGTGAATAACAGTAAGCTAAGAGGTTCATATTTTTAGACTTCACAAAAATATTTCATATAATTTTAGAAATTATTTTAGTTGCCTTTGATTTTCCACCCTTACGTTCTACATCAGGATCAGCAAGCCTTTAATTAAGATAATTCATGCAATATGATACTTATGATATAGACACGGAGTATTTATTTTTATATTTATTTATTTATTGAGATGGAGTTTGCTCTGTTGCTCTGGCTGGAGTGCAGTGGCAAGATCTCTGCTCACTGCAACCTCCAGATCCCGGGTTCAAGAAATTCTCCTGCCTCTTTCCTGATTAACAGGGATTACAGGCATGTGCCGCCATGCCAGGCTAATTTTTCTTATTTTTGGTAGAGACAGGTTTTTGCCATGTTAGCCAGGCTGGTCTCAAACTCCTGACCTCAGGTGATCCATCTGCCTCAGCCTCCCAGTGCTGGGATTACATGCCTGACCACTGTGCCAGGTCAGGATGGTGCATTTAAACAAGGCTCTGAGCTCTTCCTTAGATAATGCTTCTGAGAGACACGTAATGGCATGGCACAGGAAGTCCTTGGCATGGCAAAATCTGTTTTATGTTCATTCTCCATTTTTGAAAGGTTTTAAACTTTGTACCCACAATGTATCATAAACAGGAAAGTGATCCCACAGAACAAGCATGTAGCTACCTCAGCAAAGGATCAAAGAGAATACAGATGTGAAGGATTCAATTTAGTTGAACTGAGAATAGTGACAATACATTATAGCCATAGAGAACATGTGGCATTACATATTGAAAGCATGGGCTTCTGAATATATCAACTAAAAATCAACTAGTATTTTTGTGGAAATTAAAAGGCAATGGTATAAAGCATATAACTAAGGGTTACAGAACTGGAAAATACTATGGAACCAAATCAGTGAAGGGTAGAAAAACTTAATTCACTCAAGAACACAAATATTTTCATAGCTGCACTGATTAAACATCTTGGACGTTCCCTTGCTGAAGAACCAGAGCCCAACATCACACCCATTGCAGATTTTTTCCACTGTCATTCATGAACAAATATTATAAGTTGCATATAATTCTTTCAAAAAGTAGAGGTTCAATCATTTTAATAAATTCTTGTGTGTTTGTGAAGATGTATGTTTATACTTTGTCTTCTTTAAGACTCAAGTTTAAAAAATCCCTCTAAGAGTAATTAAACATAGAAACGGCTAGACTGTGCAGATTTCTTGATTTTTAAAATAAGACTTATTATGTCAAAACAATACAATTTAAATACATTCTTTTTTAAAATCTTTTTTAATGGAACACTTTATGCATTGTACTGTAGGGATATTTAAAAGTGATAAACAAGTCTTCAAAGTGCTTTCAATTTAATTAAGAACATGGGGTAATGTTTAGTATATAATTAGAACAATATTTTTAAAAAGTACTACTAGTATTCAGAAAAAAATACAGAAATTGGGCATTTTCCATGGAGAAAAATAAGATAATAGATTAGGTAACAACTGATTAAAACCTGAAAGAAATTTTGAGAATTAAATAATCAATAAGAAGAAAATTGTGAGAGTTAGAAAATGTGATTTATCTTATCTTTCACAAAGTTTATTTTTTATTTTACTTTTACTAGGACCTAAATTACTGCATTTTTATCATGCTGTAAACCTAAACAATTCTATTAATTACTAATAACAAGAAGGTCTAAGAATCATGCCATTTACAAGAATATAAATCATGGAATGTACATACTCTCTTGCAAGTACAGATATTTAACCATAATGTCTTAAACCTGAAAGAGTTTGTCTTGTGAATGAAAATACTAGTCCATGCCTGGCATAGGGCTGTGTGAAATTGTCAGAACCCAGGCTCCTTTTATCTATTACTTGTGATTTCCTTAAGCGTGGTTACCACAGGTCCTAGTATTATGTACACTCCAGACAGTAGGAAGGAGAAAGAAAAGAAAGAAAGCTCAGCTCTATCTCCTAAAAGGTGCATTCCTGAGATTTCCACATGAATCTTTTACTTAGAGTATATTAGCTAGGATTGAACTTTATGTCTATTTTCATCACACAGGAGTTTTAATTGTGGGCAGCAAAGCATAATTCCTTTTTAAGTATCAGTGTGTTAAGTGGGATATTGGGGTTCTTATACAAACAAAGATGAGGGGAATGAGCATTGGAAAGCTACTTGCCATTTCTGTCTGCAATAAGCCAATATCAAAGAAAATAGTTGTATCCGTTTCAAGCCTATTAGCAAGAACCAAAGCCTCAAAGCCTTCAGATGGTTGACTATCAACTTGTATCATTCATGTGCAAAACTGAGGTTTGAGTGGGTCTAAAAGAAAATCCTCTTAACTCAAGTTCAGAAACAATGTAAATTTAGAGAAAGAAGCTAAATATATGGAATTCAAAAATGAACCTCAATACGGGTGAAAACTATGTTGCAAAAAGGCATGAGTGTAAAATTAAATGCCTTCTACCTCTCCTGCAACTTGAGACCTTGATACTGTTTTTTTGGAGCCAATAGTTTATTTCACAGGACAAATATACTTTCCCTTAATTGTCACCTATTATTGGAAAGGTTAGAGTTAAAAAACAAACAAACAAACAACAAAAAAAAAAAACACCTCCAATTTTTACAAATCTAGGATAAATGAGAGCTATGTAAAAGAAGAATGTGGACAAATTACTGCCATGTGTCTATTGGTAAACCTTTTAGTATAACATTCATACAGAAAACTGCATGTATATGATTCAATTAATTATCATGAAATGGGCAGATCCGGGTCTAGAAATAGAAGATGGAAAACACTTTGTAAATTTTCTACCTCATGTGTCTTCCTCTTCACTACCCACTTCCTCCCCAATCCTATTTATGTTCCTGTTGATAATTTTTGCCACTTTTGAACTTTATAAGAATGAAATCATTCAGTATGTATTATTTTCTGTTTTGCCATTTTCACACAATATTTTCTTTGTAAGTTTCATTTATGTTGCTTAAAGCAGTAGTTTATTTGCATTGTAGTGTGCTGTTATGATGTATAACTATACCACTATATTTTAAAAATCAATTTTCTGGTTGTTTTCAAATTTTGCTATTGGAAATTACACTGTTTTGCAATTCTAATACATTTTTGTATACATATATACACATTTCTGTGTCTCTAAGACTAGTTTTGGAACTAATGAATCATTGAGTACATTTATATTCTGGTTTGAACCTGGCAAACAATTTTCTAAAGCATAGTATCAATTTATACTCCCCGTACACACTTGTGTATATATACACCTCACAGATGCTGTCACTATTTGACTGACATTTTCAGTGTCTCTTGCAAACTTCAGATTGCTTGTATCTGCATTTTTATGTTCGAAGGCTTTTTTAAAATGTGGAGATGAGGATGGTTAGTTGGGGGTTAGGTGGGTATTACTACCCCCCCAACAGCCACCCTTCACCTAATGGTTCAGAGGAGTTGGTCTACAACTCCAGTTCACTGGTCCCTTAGAGGAGTTAAAAAATTTTGAGATATGTGTTGTGCCATTTTTCAGAGTTTCTTCACTGAATCAAAAGAGGAAGTAAAACATATCTGAGACTAAAAAATTATCTCTTTTAGTGACTACTTGCTTCTTACCAATGACAAGCCAGCACCCAATTTACTCTCATCTATAGTCACTACTTAATTCCTGCTTTGAAAATGGCAACCAATTCATAACTGGTTGATCTCTGCTTCTTTTAGATGTTACTCAGAATCCTTCAGTAGAACCCAAATCTTACATAAGATGCTTCACTGCCCCTCTTCTTTAACAGTTCTTCTTGGATCCTCCCAAGTTCCTTCTTTTACTGCATAGACTCAATAATGTCATTTTGTCACATTACCAATTGTCCCTGTGGTCTTTGATTGATTAAATTTTACCAGGATTGAACTTCACTTGCCTATTATGGTGGCTATCTAAGTTTATATGCCGTCTATCAGATGTTCCCCTTCTCTAAATCACTTTCACATTCTCCTACTGACAATTCTCACCTAAAAACACAAACATCTTTTTCTAGGATCTTTGTCTCAGGATGTGCATCTGGGAACCCAAATGAAGAAACCATGTGTTTAGATAAGAAAAGAACAGACTATATCCCTGTCCCAATGACCTATTGAGAAGTGTCCTCTTAAAACAATAGACAGGGAGTGGATAATAAAAATTATTATGTATCTGTGCCCATGGGAGTAAGATAAAAAAGAACAATGACTACTTACATTTTGGATACATAGTAATAGAATACTGAAATATGTGTCGCATGGAATAAATAATATATGATTAAGTGAGGTAGAATTTACATGGTTCAGTTTGGATAAGGGAGGTTGTACATATTGCCTGTCATTTGAGGGATTCTTAGGGAAACCCCAGATAAAACAAAACATTTAGAGGAAAGTCAGACAGAGTTTTAAAGCCAAAATTAACAGCGTGTAATCATAATATAATTATCTATTCTATGATATTATAAAATCAAAATATAAGCCTATGCCATTTTGTCTTCAGTTATAATAATGCAATGTAATATATAGACAGAATTACAGTTGTTTAATCAAACAAAGTGCGTAAGGAATGGATTTCCTTTAGTAAATGTGTATGTATTCATTAACAGCTATATTTTTACAGCTTTGGGGAATAATCACTATCTCAATAAAAACAATATCTCATATTCAATATTTTACATATTTTACTGAAATTAAATATATAATGCTAATCACTAAATTGTCCTGCAGCTACCACATAACTATATTGTTTGTTAATAGTAAGTAAAAATTATTAAACAACTTAAAGATAAAATTTAAAAATGTGGTAAGTGTATTATTTTTCCAAGTTATTTACTGCTGTCCCCATAAAGGTTATCTATTCCTGTCTGCTGATTTGTGGCTTTCTGTGCTTTCCTATGCCGTTACTATTGAACTTGGGCTGTGAATTTTGCTTGGACTGATGAAAAGTCAACAGCACAAGGTAAGCCATGGCAAAATAGAAGTTTTAAGGGTCATTGAAGTGTTTCATACACTCTCTTGGTTCTTTCCCCCTTCTGGCATAGTAATGACATATATGAATTATGATAATTTATTCAGTCTCGATCTGGACTAAAGAAGAGATGTAATGTGTAGCTGCACCTGCAGTAAGTCAATCAACAGGCCAAGAAAGAGAGAGAGAGAGAGAGAGTAAAAAAGAGACAGACACACATGCTATTGAAGCCAACACAGAGTTGGTGTTCGCGTGATACAATAGCATAACCTGGAGTAAACTCAATAAGTAAATGATGTATTGGGATGAATATTTAATGATGCTAATGCACACAGATATGAAAGACATCAAATAAAATTTTTATATGCGCACTTCATCTAGTCAATCTTGAGGCATTTGATTTTCTTTGATATATGTAACACATAAAACACAAACAAAAAAGAGCTTTACTAACCATTATTAGCTTAGCTTCATTTTATTTTCAGAAGGAAAGATGTATTAGGTTGGTGCAAAAGTAACTGGCAAAAAAACACAATTACTTTTGCACCAACCTAATAGATAAGAAAAGTTTTGGGTTTCCTGAGTTAACATGAAAGGAAACTTCTCTGAAAACCATCTTTCCATTGTCACTTTGTTTGGTGCTTGGCAACGCACCATGGTAAGATGGCAGGTGGGTAAGGAATGTGTCTTTCTTTTCTAAATGGAATACTGTCTATTGTCAAAGGGCAAATTGTAAATATAAAAGGGAAGAGAAAATATAAAACAAGTGTCACAGAGAAAATAATCTTGACTCTTTCTCAGGCTGATAGATTTTAGAACTGAATATGCAGGAAGGTTGAATTTTTGTCAATGTGCATCAATGTGTTTGTGTATGCATATGTATGTATTTCAGCCTGGCTACATTTTGGAGTGTCTTCTCACAATCTCAGGGGCATAAACACCAATTTAAGACTCCTATTCTAGCCTACATGTGCTTAAAAATGGAGTCTTTAGGTCAAAGAAGTACAGATCAAATAATATCCACCTACTAGTTATGTCAAACTATTTTCCACAATGATAGTCATCAAAACAGCAATTCATGAACATGCCTTTTTCTCCTAGAGGAAATTGGTTTTCTCAGTCTCCTAAGAATTTCAAAGCTCTTGTTTTTAAATCATTATTGTGGTTATAATGCTGTTTTATTTTCTCCAGTACTCAAATAATGAATCTTCTTAGGAATATGGTTTATATTGAGGATATCCTGCCAATTGTCCTGGTTTAATTGGTATGTTTTCTCAATTAATGTTATTTTTAAGTCAAGAGTTCTCAAGTTGTTTTCTGTATTGTCTGGATTTGGGGGATTCATTTATATAATTCAGAGATACAGAACTAAAATATTTATAATGCTTCTATTTCCACACCATAATTTGTTGAAGCATGGTCATCTTCAATGATATGTAGTAATAATATAAGTAGTCATTAACCAATCCATGATGCAACTTGAAACATAGAACAATGACAATGACTTTAACCTATCTGTGTTTGTAGCCCATCTTATCATCCTGCTTTCCTTCACTGAAAAAATAATTATTACTTAATTATCCTGAATTTTTTATCATGCCCTTGCTGTATAAATGTGTTTTTCTCATTAACACATATACACACATTTTCATAAATATATATACACATTATGAATATATATTATTCATTACTAGTTATTTTAAACTCAAAATAAATAAAATTATAATTATTAAACTGTTCTTTCCCATTCAATATTATAAAGAGTCATGCAATAGCATGTTGTTACATTTCACTCATTTTCAATGCAGTGTTATGTCCCAATGTATTCATATATATCTCTGTTTCTGGATGATATTATTGTTTCCAGATTTTTGCTATTACAGGAAACAGCAATGTGTTCCTAAATATATATTTAAATAAACAAAAACCAAAAGAGGTTACCATTAACACTGAGATACCTTCTTGAAGCAAAGTTTCAAATTTATAACGTATTTTTGCATCTAAACATTGACATAAAATAATAACACATTTTGTTAGTATAAAAATTCAATAGAAATCACAACTCTAGAAAAATAGTATATCAATTACAAAATTGAATGTCACATTTCAAGCATATTCCGATTAAGTAATAATAGTGATTAAAATTAGGCTTAAGAATTTTATAATTTCTAGCATAATAATGAAATAAATTATAGTATAACCAGATTTCCAAATAAATGTTTTATATGATCTCCTTACAATTTATTAAATTCAGTATACTGTCGAACTTGCTCAGAATACGGATACATTCTTTGAGCTATGGGTAATATCTAGACCTCGATATAGCAGGTTTGGTCCAGGTAAGAGCCTAGTAGGGAGCAGTATAATACACATTGATTTATAATCAAAATCTTTGTTATGATTTACAAAGAGAAATGCGTTTTATTGGACAGCATGACTTCTCCAAAGTTTTGATCTATAATGTTTCTATTAATAAAATGCATGCATATTCATCATATTCTAAAGAGTGCAAAGCACCTTCTATGCAAGCAACACAAGTATTGATCATATCCAGACTGAAAAAAAGGTTATATGACCATAAATGTCTTGAATTATTTTCAAAAGCAGGCTGTAAATTCATTCAAGCTTAATAGCAACTTGTTGATTTTTCCTTCAGAATTACTGAAGGAAATGTGCAAATAATAAACTTAAAATTAAAGATTGGGTGCTTGGGTTACATTTATGTAATTTTAGATACATGAATTAAGCTGTGAAACTCTTCATCAAGAAACAAAGATGAATACTTTTTACGCATTTTCAAAGACAATATAATCATATTTTGATATATTTGAATGATTCTTGGATGTTTGTAAGCTCTTTTGACTTGATTATTTATGACTCTGCTAGAAAATTTGTAACAAGGTTATAGAACTTTCCTCTTTCAAACTCATTATTTTATTGAATTATGTGTTCTCACATACTGTTTTTTCCTCAAAATGAGAATGTCAGCAGTTTGTTTCATTTTCATAATGAACTGCAATTATCCTACATTAGAAAAAGAAGATTTTTACTTTGAGATGTCAGGTTATTTTTTTAAAAATGGTTTCCAACTGAACACAAGGATATAATTTAGTTTTTGCTGACATCATAAACTATGTAAATTGAGCATAAGTAGTTTGTGAATAACAGGAGAACAATTAATTTAAATTATATCCTAATGATTTATTTCAACAGAATAAAAGGTTTTTACAAAAATGTCTTCCACTGAACTTCAAATAATTCATTTTCTTCATAAGGGCAGTAAAGCAGAGTATCTTCCCTACTCAGTCATTTTTTTAAGTAAGAATTAGATAGTGTTAAAGATATTTACGGCTTGGCATAGTGTCTTAGGCCTGTAATCCCAGCATTTTGGGAGGCCGAGGCAGATGGATCACTTGAGGTCAGGAGTTGGAGACCAGCCCAGCCAATGTGGTGAAATCCTGTCTCTGCTAAAAAATACAAAATTTACAAAATATAGGTGGGTGTGGTGGTGCATGCCTGCAATCCAGCTATTCAGGAGGCTGAGGCAGGAGAATTGCTTCAACCCAGGAGGTGGAGGTTGCAGTGAGCCGAGATCATGCCACTGCACTCCAGCCTGAGCTATAGAGCAAGACTCAGTTCCCCACAGCACCCCCCAAAAAATATATTTTTGGCATAACGTGAAGAATTAATTTTCACATAATTATTATGTGGTTACAGTTTCTATTTTAAATATGTATTGCCCTTTTATTAATTTTTACTATTTGAAGTCTTCCTAGAATCACAAAATGTATTATATAGTGTTCTTTTACATACTGTTAATTATAAAACAAAAACACCATAACACTCATACTGTTTCACCTTGACATTATAGTAGATGGTAAGTAGACTACTTAAGAACAAGGAAAAATTAAATCAAATGATCATGTTCTAAATAAGGAAGGCACCTTGGCTTCTTTGGGGATTATGTTAAATCTATTTGTTCTTAACTAGCAATGAACACTTTTCCGTATGGATTACATTAATTTCTCAATGTACTTATGACAATATTTTCTTTGAATGTAACAATTCAGCTATTGCATCAAACTAGAAATCTCACTGTGCCAATGCCTTCTTATAAAAATCTTTCAATTTTACACCCTCCTCTTGATTTCAATTTCTACTACTTTAGTTTGATCCATGACACACCTTTCCTAGGCAAATCATATCTACTTTGTCCTTCATTGTTGTCATTTCTCTTCCTAATATACATTATCAGGTTTGCTTAATATTCATCAATGTGCCCTTTTTTCCCATGTATAAATCTAACACTTGTTAGTGGGATATACAATATAATTGAAAATACGTTTCTAATACTTCTTACAAGTCTAGTCTTCAGTAGCTCCATGGAAGGGGGAAAATGCATGCTAATTACAAGACAGTCAATATTATGAGTGCTGATAACCTGTAATCAGTCAACTAATGGGTGCTGAGTACCTTCTCTCTTTTTCTCAGGCCTGAATTAATCATGGGCATTGAAGAATCAAAGGAGTGGCCAGATAAAAGCAGTATGCATTATATCCTCTATTCTTTCATTAGGCCCTGATATGGTTTGACTCTCTGTCCCCACCCAAATCTCACCTTGAGTTACAATCCCCATGTTTCCAGGGAGGGACCTGGTGGGAGGTGGTTGGAACAGGGAGGCTGTATCTCCCATGCCATCCTTGTGATAGTGAGATTGTTGTCATGTGACCTGATAGTTTGAAAGTGACAGATTTCCCCCCAAAAATGTGACAGTTTGCCCTGTGCTCCCTCTGTCACCTGCTGGCTTGCTTTCCCTTTGCCTTCTGCCATGATTGCAAGTTTCCTGAGGTTGCCCTAGCCATTTGGAACTATGAGTCAATTAAACCTCTTTCCTCATAAATTACCCAGTCTCAGGCAGTATGTAGCAGTGTGAAAATTGACTAACACAGAGAATTGATACCAGGAGAGTGGGGTAGTGCTATAAAGATAACCTAAAAAATGTGAAAGCAACTTTGGAACTGGGTAACAGACAGACGTTGGAACAGTTTGGAGGGCTCAGAAGTAGACAGGTAGATATGGGAAAGTTTGGAACTTCCTGGAGACTTATTAAATGGTTTTGACCAAAATGCTGATAGTGATATGAAAAATGAAGTCCAGGTTGAGGTGTTCTCAGATGGAGATAAGGAACTTACTGGGAACTGGAGTAAAGGTTACTCAAGCTATGCTTTAACAAAGAGGCTGGTGGCATTTTGCTTCTGCCCTGGAGATCTGTGGGACTTTGAACTTGATACAAATGATTTTGCGTATCTGGTGGAAGAAATTATTAAGCAGCAAAGCATTCAAGATGTGACCTGGCTTCTACTGAAAGCATAGAGTTATATGCATTCATAAAGAGATGGTTTAAATTTGGAACTTATATTTAAAGGGGAAGCAGAGTGTAAAAGTTTGGAAAACTTGAAGCTGATCATGTAGTAGAAAAGAAAAACCAATTTTCAGGGGAGAAATTCAAGCCAGCTGCAGAAATTTGCATAAGTAACAAGGAGGCAAATGTTAATCACCAAGACAATGGGGACAATGTCTCCATGGAATTTTAGAGATCTTCAAGACAGTCCCTCAAATAACAGACGTGGAGGTCTAGGAGCGAAAAATGGTTTAGTGGGCGAGGGCCAGGGCCCAGGTACTCTGTGCAGCCCTGGGACTTGGTGCCCAGGGCTCCAGCTCCAGCCATGGCTAAAAACAGCCAAAGTACACCTCAGGCCACTGCTTCAGAGGGTGGAAGCCCCAAACTTGATGGCTTTCGTGAGGTGTTGGGCTGGCAGGTGCTCAGACAAGATTGAGCATTGGGAATCTCTGCCTAGATTTCAGTGGATCTATGGAAATAACTGGATGTTCAGTCAGAAGTCTGTGCATGGGTGGAGCCCTCATGGAGGACCTCTGCTAGGGCAGTACAGAGGGGAAATGTGTGTTGGGGCACTGACTAGTGGAGCTGTGAGAAGAGGACCACTGTTTTTCAGACCCCGGAATGGTAGATCCACTGACAGTTTGCATGTGTGCTTTGAAATGTTGCAGGAATTCAACACTAGCCTGTGAAAGCAGCTGCAGGAGCTATAAACTGCAGACCCACAGTGGTAGAACTACCCAAGACCATGGGAGCCCACTCCTTCCATCAGTGTGCCCTGAATGTGAGAGATGAGTTAAAGGAGATTATTTTGGAGCTTTGAGATTTAATGAGTGCCCTGCCAGGTTTCAAACTTGCATGGGGCCTGTAGTACCTTTGTTTTTACCTATATCTCCCATTTGGAATGGTAGCATTTAACCAATCCCTATACCCACATTGTTTCTTGGAAGTAACTAACTTGTTTTTTACTTTACAGGCTCATATGCAGAAGAGACAAGTCTTGTCTCAGATGAGACTCTGGGCATTGACTTTTAAATTAATGCTGGAATAGGTTAAGACTGAGGGAGGAATCATTGGGAAGGCATTATTTGCTTTCAAATGTAAAAAGGACATGAGATTTAGGAGGGATCAGGGACAGAATGATATGACTGGGCTCTGTATCCCCACTCAAATCTCATTTTGACTTGTAGTCTTCATGTGTCAAGAAAAGACCGTGATGGGAGGTGATTGAATCAGGGGTTGAGGATATTGCTGTTCTTGTAATAGTGATGGAGTTCTTATGAGATCTAATTGTTTAAATGTGGCAGCTTTCTCTGGTGCTCTCTCTCTCCCCTGTCGCCATACAATTCGCTTTACTTCCCTTTTGCCTTCTGCCATGATTGTGAGTTTCCAGAGGCTTCCCCAGCCATTCAGAACTATGAGTCAATTAAATCTCTTTTCTTCATAAATTACCTAGGTTCAAGTATTAGTAGTATCTTTACAGCAGCATGAAAACATACTAATACAGGTTCTAAGGTTAAAAATGTCAGATTTGCTAAGCATTTTCATATTATGTCATTAATCCTGCCTCTATATTCTATATGATTAATGCAGAAGGTGTTGCAATAATATAATAAAATAAGCAGCTTTGTTTCTACTCTACATATTTGCTGTTCTAAATACTACAGATTTAGCTTGTAACCCATCCTATACTCTCTGAGGTGCACATCTGGAGCACTCTCTGCTACCTTTGTCACAACTCTCATTATTCCTTGCGATCACTTCCTATTTATTTTTTTATCTCTCTTGCTAGTACATAAGCTTCCTGAGGCCTAAAACCTTTCATGTTTTGTCCATTGTTTTATCTCTACCACTGGACTGTGCCCGGTCTATGATAAACATCTAATAAAGATTGGTTGAATAAATAAAGAAACTAAGTACTAATTATACACTGCCAAACACACTGAGCATTTTAAATCCTGAACAAAAGATCACAAGGTCATGGTTCTGCATTCTAACAACTCATATTGTATATCAAGTATCTAAAATTTTGTATGTTTTTCCTATGTTGCAGTCTATCATTTAAGTGGTGGCTGAGAATTTGGGGTGCCAAACTGAGTGATGTACTCCTATCACTTGTCTAGGTATCAACTCTATAATCTCAACTGTCCTTTAGCTTATAGAATTAGCAGAAAAACATCTTGCTTAAAAATCTAAAATACAGTGATACTCCCTCATATGATTTTATAAGTAGGTGATCATGTGTGTTACAAATACTCTCTTTATAAAGCTACATTCTAATACAATGGTTAAATATACTCATAATTATAGCTGTTCTAAATTTGTAAAAATCGTTTAAACATTTAGCTGACATCAGCCACATTGTGAGTAATCAGTCATTCTAATGTTAAAGAAGAGAGTAGAAAGAAAAAGTAATTTAGAAATATGCTTTTGAAAGAATGAAACAAGAGGTCTTCACTCCAACTATTCAAAATCATCCCTTTGATTTCTCAGGCATTACTTTTCTCTCTGTTTCATTCTTTCTGATTTATGTATGAATCTTATTCCTCAATTATTCCTAAAGTTTCCCTAATTATATGCCAAATTTCATGTAAGGTATAAGAACTTAAAACAATACATAAGATTATCTTTTATCCAGGGACAATACAAAATCAACTGGAAGAAGTAGACATATATAATAGTGATTAAAATAAAGTGATAAACAATAATAAAATGCACATTATATGATATTAAAGAATGGAAAAAAGGATGAAAACTCCTGTGGTTATGTGGGCAATGTTAGAGAGGGCTTTCTGAAAGAGCTGGCATTGTAGAATAACCTAAATGACACTTCACTAAGAGAAGGCAAGACATAAAACACTTGTGGCAGAGTGGAGAGGTGCATTGAGCACTCCCAGCTGCTTTACTCATCTCGTCTCTCTTCTTTCCAGGATGTGACAGAAGCCAGGGAAGAGTCCCTGAGTTATGTCTAAACTTAGTGCCTGCAATTGCTGAGATGTGGATGAGTGTGTGCATAAGGGTTTGTATGTGTGTGCATGCACGTTTGCTAAGGAGTTGTGGTTGTCCCATGTTCTGATTTACGGCAACTGATTGCACTTGAGGCCTGTTTGTAAGTTACTTATGTCATTGTAGTGATTTCATTCTTAACTGTGACATTTTAATCAAATGTGTGAATAAATACATAAAGATTTTTTTTTTAAAAAAAGGCTGTTCCTTTCTTTGACAAAATCTCTGATGTATAAACTGACTTTAATATTCTGAAGCATGTCTGTGATCAATCCAATGAGTGCTCAGAATGTTCTGTGTTCTTGTCTTCACTTTGCCTATATGTCACAGTTTTTGGTTGACTTCCTCTGCAGTCTTTTCACCTTGACTTCATATGCCCCATCACTCACCTTTATAATACTTTCACTCACTGCAAAATGAAATACTCACTATTTCTCAAATGTTCTATGCTTTCCTTTTCTTACTGTGTTCATGCTTTTAATTTTCTCCTCAAAATGATCTTTAAAATTTTTTTTACATGAAGAATCTTGATCATTTCTGATGGTCCATCCCAAAAGACATTTTGTATACAATTCAATCTGATCCAATCCATTTAAAGCACTATTTCTGAGTTATTAAATGACAGCATTTGTAAATTCTTACTTTTGTAGTGTTCTCTAGTATATATGTAGATCCATTACTTTGGCTAATAGCTATTTAATTCTTTGAGGAAAGTCATAAATTTGTTTTTTGATTTGCTATAAGAAAATTACCAGTGAGTCTCAAGTCAAGAGATATTTATTTGTGTATTTCATCCTCTTACTTCTACTTATATGGGTTTTTAAAAGAACTTTGTAAGGGAATATGTGTTATTTTATGCTTCAATCATCATTATTGCAGATTTCTCATGATTATCACCTTCATACATAACATGTTTTTATGAGTGTACAATGTACTTTACTAAGCGCTTTACCTGTAGCATAACTTACAACTGCTGATTTGTTTTCATGTATTCTTTCTTTCTTCTCTTAATGAACTCGTATTTAAGCCAATAATGCTTCCTCCAGGTTTTACTCAGGTCTTGTTTGACGTTTTTTTTTTTTTTTTTTTTTTGAGACGGAGTCTCGTTCTGTGGCCCAGGCTGGAGTGCAGTGGCCGGATCTCAGCTCACTGCAATCTCCGCCTCCCGGGTTTACTCCATTCTCCTGCCTCAGCCTCCCGAGTAGCTGGGACTACAGGCGCCCGCCACCTCGCCCGGCTAATTTTTTGTATTTTTTAGTAGAGACGGGGTTTCACCGTGTTAGCCAGGATGGTCTTGATCTCCCGACCTCGTGATCCACCCGTCTCAGCCTCCCAAGGTGCTGGGATTACAGGCTTGAGCCACCGCGCCCGGCCTTGTTTGACTTTTAAGGGTAGTTTGGGGTTTTGTCAAGAGGTATTTCTAGGCATCATGTGTTAATACTATGTATTGATTGTTGATCTTAACTTTAAAAATGAAAAGCACATCACAAATTTTTATAAATATTTATTTTACCTGTATGTTCTCTGTATTTGTCTCTCTACTATATATTAGACTTTATCTCTCTTGACAGACAATGACATAGATATGTATGTAGAGATAGACTCCATATCTCTCTATATTTGCATGTATATCAATTCCTTTCTCTTATCTGAAAGAAATAGAAATGGATGTTCCCATATTTTTTCTTTCACATCCACTAGATTACATTTGCAATACTGTGCTTTGCAGACCATTGGGTAAATATGGCCATTTAACAAATATGGATATCTTAAGCTTCATTTTTATACAGAATCCAAAGAAGATTCAAGAGAATTTTAAAAAGAGGAGAAATAAAGTGAAATTTTAAGTGAGTCACTTAGGGCTAAGAATGTGCTGTTCCAAGTCCCTATAATCTTTTTCTAGCTTTTACTCAGAGTTCACTTGACCCAAAGGCCCAGGCAAGAGCTGTCTCTATATTGGACCCTAATGACATTCTTCATATGGCATAAAGGGGAGTATAATGTAAACCTCAAGAAAAAAGAAGAACTTTGTTTTAATTAGCATTAAACAATATACTTTAAGCTCAAATAAATCAGTGAGGTGAATGGATATGTTACTGAGCTTCACTGAATCTTTCAATATTACATAGATAGATCAAAACATTGCATTGTGCCCCATAAATATATACAACCATTATTTATCAATTAAAAATAAATTTTAGGTGGGCATAGTGGCTCATACCTGTAATCCCAGTACTTTGAGAGTCCAAGGTGGGAGGATTGCTTGAGCCCAGCAGTGCAAGACCAGCCTGAGCAGCATGGTGAGACCCTGTCTCTACAAAACGTTCAAAATTTTTTAAAAAAATTAGCTGGGCATGATGGTGCGTGTCTATGTTCTTAACTGCTCAGGAAGCTGAGATGAGCAGATCACTTGAGCCTGGGGGTTTCCAGGCTGCAGTGAGCCATGATTATACCACTGCACTTCAGCCCAGGCAACAGAGCGAAACCCTGTCTCAAAAATAAAAATAAATAAATAAATATTTTTAAAACTCCGAATTCATCTAAGTAGTCTCTTTTTGTCTACAGTATTTTTTTTGTGAACTAGTTGAGTTCTAACTTTATGTTTGTTAATTATGTTAAAGACATGTTTAAATTAATCACACCCAAATAATTATAAATTGCCAGTTTCAATAGGAATTTGGGGACACCTATCACTTATATAGTACATTTGTACAGAAGAATTGCTCAAAAATGTAAAGTTTAAAAATTATGGACTGCTTATGCTGAAGTATGAACAGTAAATGTGAGTATGGTTGCCTAAGAAAAAATGTATATTAAATAGGAAGAGGTTTGAAAATTTGTTCTGACTTTTGTGTTTAAGTTAATAGAAAAAGGCTATTTCATGGGAAACAAAAACATGAATTTAAAATATAGCAAATAAACTTATATTTATGAAATAAGAAGGATAAAATCACAAGTTACTACGTAAATGATGTGTACTTTGTAAATTTCCTAACCAGACTAACATTATTTCTTGGTCTTGACCCACTTTGTTGTGGCAAGACAGATCTGATGCAGGTTAAATATTTATTGTTATTTAAAAAATACTTTCTTGTATTATTCATCTTTAGAATGCAAAACTCACTTGTGGTGATCACAGAAACTCTCTTACTTAAACTCCTAAACTCTATCACACATATGCAAACACCATGAATTCCAATATCATATTGTAGTAGAAAAGGAGTGATACAGCTTTTCAAAAACTGAAAATTGTTGTGTAAACAGAATCCTTTATCTCTGCTTAGTCTACAGGGAAGTGTTACAATGATGAATGACTTTCAATTCTCCTACTTTTTTCTCCTTAGCATTACAAATTTTCATTCAGTACCCAACTTTCCTGTCTGACATATTGTACCTCTCAGATTGAAAAGTCCCATTATGGGAATATTTGAAACTTCCTGTCAGTAGTAAATCAGAGGAAGTTTAGTCTGTTTATAATTTCTGTCATTTTTTGACTTACACATCACATTCATGTAACCAATGCTCTGACTTAAATAAATAATGTTCATATGTTCACTGTTGAAAAGCTGTCTCACATTAAATGACTAATATCTCATTATGAACATACAAAATTGCCTTTTGTGAAGTTATGAGCCCTCAAAGACTAGGAACTAAGAATCTAGAATCCTGAATTTCACTACCTAAGCTTTAATTTAAATTCAGAGTGGTGATTCTTTAGCCAATAGCATAAGAATCCTAGACAAGGCACACTTATTTTGTCAAGCTAAAACATAGATACAACAACTTTAGTCCCTTCTCTCATTTTCCAAGAAATTCAACAGGAAGGAGAAGAGTTTTTTTTTCTTTCACTTAAAACAAGCAAAAACTAAAGATAATGATTTTTAAGACATAAATAAAAATGTGTGCTGATAATTTTAAACCATATTTTAAATTATGTATTGATTTATTTGATCTCCAGCCTCTTCCTCCAAAATTAATGAAGTATATTTGTTGAGTCAATGGGGATCCTGAAAACCCGAAGTGCTTCTTGATGTACCAGAAACAGAAGTTTAGGAAGTAGTCGAGTATATTTCCCTTTTGGAAAATAACTTGCATAGAAATGAAGAAACTAGCAACTCTTAAGTGCACAGTTTCTTGCATCCTGAGAAAACGAGATTTAAAATCTTACTTACTACTTTGGAAAGGAAAGGAACTGTAAACAGTTCAAGTGATCCATGTAAGGGTAATGGTCGTATATCTCCAGCAAAACTATCACATTGAAATTTCCTGCAATGCTGGCCTTCGCTCACAGAAACCAGAAAAAGTTCAGAAAACACACATGCACGTGTAGAGAATCAATTGTCTCATGAACCAGCAAAAGTGTAAAGAAAACTCATTCCTGTGATCAAGATTGTGTTATCTTCTTGGACCATGACTAGTTTGAGCAGAATTTTCTCCATCCCATAACTTTTTTCTCCACCTACTTGCTTCTGAAATAAATTGAAAACAACAACATGCAGAATATTCAGGAAGAAAGCAGATTATTTTGGAGCAGAAACTCATGAAGTCAGTTAGAGGTACATCAAAACTGGCAGAAAAGATGGTAATTATGATATAAACATTTCTTTATGTGTTAGCCAGAGAGATAAAATTGTTGTGACAAGACATAGTAACTGTGGGGCTCATAAAAATGCATGGCTGGGTGTAGTGGCTCATACCTGTAATCCCAGCCCTTAAGAGGTCAAGGAGAGAGAATTGTTTATGACCACAAATTTGAGGCTAGCCTGGGCAATATAGTAACATCCTTTCTCTACAGAAAAAAATAAAATAAAATTAACTGGGCATGGTGGCATGCAACTGTAGTCTCAGCTCCTCAGGAAGCTGAGGTGGGAGGATCTCTTGAGCCCAGAAGGTTGAGGATGCTGTGAGCCACGATTTTGCCACTGAACTCCAGCCTAGGCAACAGAGGAAGACCCTGTCTCAAAAGATAAAAAAAAATAATAATAAATGCATGGATATCCTAGTGAAACATGCCTACATCTCAGATATCACTGTTCGAGAACAGGCCAAGAGTAGTAGCCTCTGCAACACAGCTTAACAGTGTCATAACATACAACTTGATTCCTTATCTTGATCACTGTGATAGCAAAAGGTAAGGGAGAATGTTAACCTTCTTTTGCAGGTGGTAAGTCTTTCTGGAACAGGATTTATCAGACCAAGAGTTGGATGTATTTTTGTGCAGTTGATTAATGTAGTTGCAACTATAACCTGCCCTGAGGAGTTGGATCTGTGAATATTGTTCTACTTATAGCACAAGAAACAGAATTTGTAAAATAAAACAAAACCAAAACCAAAACAAAACAAAGAAATTCCCTTTAAGAGCGCAGAAATGACCATTTATGTATAAGACAGTTTCAGTTTGTACGAGAAAGGCTTGCAATGGGTGATAGTTTCAGAGACATTTATAACCAAACAATTGATGATAATAAACACATTCTTTACAAGTGAATACTAAAAATATTTACATATTAACCTAATATAATATTTTCTCTTTTACCCAGAAAGTGTTTATTATTACACACACACAAATTGAACGATTACCACAGCTCAGGCTGTGGACAAGGTTCAAACCCAGGCTTGGCCATTAATCTGGGGAGATTACTTACTGTATCTATCCTCCTTGCTTTTCTCATCTGTAAGTGAGATTCATAATAGTTCCTCACTCACATATTTCTTGAGGGGATTAATTTGCTTGTTAATGTATGTAGGCCATTCAATAAATGTTAGCAATTAACATTGCTATTATGAACAACGTTTTGTAAAAATTATAATGTCCTCAAAATGCTCGACGCAGAATACTATGTAAAAACAAACAAAATAAATTATGAAAAGCCTACCTATAATATCCATAGTATGATTTAATTATTTTAAATATGCAAAAGCATACAGTATCATGATGTTAGCTGTAATCTTGTCACTAATACGTAGTTAAATTAAATTAAAAGTTTTTTATGTGTACACAGTGTACTTGTTCCTTGTTATTCTTATAATTATGTAACAATAAAAATTAATTAAAAACCATTAAAATCAAAGACATATACTTTAGTATGTATATGTTTAGAGGTGCAAAAATACAAGAAAATCCTATAAACTACTCAAATGTGCTATTATCATAAAAGCAGTCATAGAAAAAACATATAGGCATGTCTTTTGGAAAAAAAGAAAAAAAAACTCATTTACAAAACCAAATGTCACACTGATGTGGCCTGTGGGCCAGAATTTGCTGAGTTTTAGGATACAACATGTAATGGGAATGCAGTGATAAGAGAAACATATGGAGAAGAAATCACTGAACTAGCCACTAGCGTAGAAAGTCAGGGAGAATTATCCTCTCCAAGAGGTATTGAGATCTGAAGTATCAGGAGTTAGAAATGTGCTGAGGGAGGAGGGGCATTTCAGGCAGAGTAGAACATGCAGACAATGTGCTACAGTTGGCCATTTTGATTCGAAAAATGGACAGAGCACCAATGAGACTAGCGTTTAAGTCAAGAGATACAAACAAGGGAAAATCCATATCATGAAGAGCACTGTAAACCATATTGATGGATTCTGTTTCTGTTTTTACTTAAAACAATAGACAAATTTGATGGTTTACAATATTGTAAAATGAGGGTGTGTTATAATGGCTTTCTTGGAATGCATACATAGATGGAGGATAAAAGAAGAAAATTTTTTTGTGGTGTACTCTAAGGAAAGAAGAAGGCAGAATTAGGCACAGAGAGAAGTTGAATTATCATGCAATTCCAACGGAGTCACAGTCTATTTTACAAGAAACCTTCAGTCTGGCATGGCCCTTCAGCATTGTACTACATTCTGGCAAGAGAAAAGAGTCTTTCAGGATTGTATCAATCAGTCACTAGTCAGGGCTTTCTTTCTGGGATAGGGCTTGTTTCCTGGGAGGTGCTCCCAAGGTTAAGGAGGCACTTCACTTAGACCAAGAGTGACTTCCTAGGCGGGACCCAGGTCTGTGCTGAAAGCAGAAGCTATTCTGTGATTGGGAATATCTCCTAGCTGTTTCATCTAACTAGAAGGTATTTGGGAAGATTACCACCAAATAGATTTATTAGTATTTTGATGAAATTATTTTGGTTGTGTTGTAGAAGATGGATTCGTAGTAATCAAAGATGGAAACAAACAAACAACAACAACAACAGAGGAGGAAATACAGTGGTTCAGATCAAAGCTAATTGAAGTTTGAATTAGGATAATGTTAGTAATGGGAATGGCTAATAACATCTTGAGAGATTAATTTGAAGATCCAATTGTTGGGTTTGGGAATATATTAGGTATAGAGAATGAAAGAGAAAGGAAGATCAAAGAAAATCTTGGTTTCTGGCCTGCAGAATGCTGGAGTGACTGGGCCATTCCTTGAGATTTTGAATACTGGAAGAGAGACAGGTTTGGTGGAAAAATCATGAGAGTATCTGGGCATGCTGAGATTGGAGTAACTTTTGCACATCCAGAGGGTTATTATAAGTAGTATGTAAGATTTAATGAGTTCAAGTTCAGGGCTTAGGATAAAACTTAGAAATCATTGGTTTAGTCAGTGACAACTGCAGTGATATATATGAATATGGATTGCCTTTGTGAGTCATAGAGATAAGAAGAAAAACTTGGGAGATGTCTCCATTAAATGTTATGAATATTTAATAACTAAGTAGAGGGTATAAGAATAAACCAGAATAAACCAGTCTAGTTTAATGGAAGTAAATTTCAGAGAGTTTTTAAAAAATGAAGGAATAGTCAACAATACTGGATTACTACCCAGTTAATACTGAGGCAGACATCAACTGAAATATGATAGCGACATTTCAGTTGGACTTAGCAACAGGTTTCAAATACAGGCTAGAATGTATTGAAAAATTGGAGGGTGTAAAAAACTAAAAAAAGAGGGAAAACATTTGAAGAATTTGGTTTTGATGGGGGGGGAAGAACACTATATCCATTATAGATGTACAGTACAAACATTTTCATATATTAAACAAACCTGTTCATCAACCAGAACATGAATCAACATACTAACAGCAAATGAGAAACCTTCTCTTCTCTCTTTCAGTCACTGCTCCTACTGATAATCACTATCCTTATTTCTAAAAGAGTAGATTAGTCTTGACTATGTACTTTGTATGAAGGAAATTATATAGAACATACTGTGGTGTCTGAAATTTTTTTTTCACATTATATTTGTTAGAAATATCCCTCAGGTGATATGTGTAGGTTATTCATCCCTAATGCTCTATAGTACCCTAAACTATATATATTTTTTCATTTTACCATTGATGGATATTAGGTTCGTTTGCAGTTTGGGGCTATTTTGAAAATCACTGCATAGGACAAGCAAACATTGATCTTTAAATGAATATGTATATATTTCTGTAGGCTATATATTGAAAAATAATGGAAGTCTGTGTCATAACTTACACTAATGTTAAGCTTTAGTAGATACGGTCAGTTTTCCAAAGTGTTTTTACAAATTTAAATTCCCTTCAAGACTGAATGGAAGTTTCAGTTGTTTCCCATTCTTATCCATACTTGGTAGTTTATTTATTTGGTCAGTTAGCTATTGCCATTCTGGCAGAGTGGCGTGAAAACACATTGTGGTCATTCCATTACCCGGAAAAGCACCTAGTCATATGTTTGCTAGCAACCTGAATATCATTT
Source organism: Colobus angolensis palliatus (assembly GCF_000951035.1). Taxonomy (NCBI): domain Eukaryota; kingdom Metazoa; phylum Chordata; class Mammalia; order Primates; family Cercopithecidae; genus Colobus; species Colobus angolensis. Next base: position 435,311 of record NW_012116489.1, read on the forward strand.
TTTGTGAAGACCTTTTTAAGTATTTTGTCAATTGTTTAAAGATGTTATCTGTCTTTTTCATTTGGAAATGTAGAAATTCATTCTATTTTTGAGATTCATTTTTTTTTTTTTGTAAATGTCCTGGGAATTTTTGTCTTATACAACTTTAGTTGCATGTTTTTTCTCTCTAAGCAGTGTCTTCTTGATAAATTATTGTTTTATTTTAATATAATTGTATTTATTTTAATATAATTGTATGCATTTTAATATAATTTAATTTGTAATATTTTTATAATGTGGACTTTTGTGTTCATTTAATGTTGCATACTCCAAAGTCAAAAGATATTTTCCTGCGTATTATAATAAAAGCTATATTTTTGCTTTTCACTTTTAGATATGCAAGCTGTCTAGACTAGACATTGGGTAAACTAGGGGTCATATACATTTTTTTCATATGTTTATCAAATTCACTCAGTACTATTTATTTTGGAGGATATTATTCTCCACCCCACCCTCTACTCTCCTACCCTGACTGAGCTTGCGCTTGTCATTACTCAGGTGATATGTATGTGTGGCTCTGTTTTTACTCTCTATTCTATTCCATTGATCAATTTCTATATCTTTGTGCCAGTACAACTTTGCCTTGTTACCAATGCTTTATAATAGGGCTTCGTTTTGGTACTTTAAGTGTTGTACCTTATTTTGTTTTTTGTTTTGTTTTGTTTTGTTTTGTTTGTTTTTGCCTTCAGTGTTACCTGTTTTTAGCTTCATGTAAATTTTAGATTCAGTTTGCAATTTTGGACAAAACCCCCCACGTCCATAAACCCTACTTAGATTTGGATTTGAACTGAGTTGAATCTGAAGGTGAATTTGGGGAAAACTCTTTTTAAAATTAATTGGAAAGGAGTGTTTTATTTTTCATAAAGGGTTGCAGCCTGCAGGGTGGCCATTCTCACGGGCTGGGAAGCACAGCATCTCCTGGAAACAGACACTTCAAGGCAGAGGCAAAGGGATCAGGAGTTTACGTTGAATGTGGTGGCTAAATACACATATTTAATAAGCTGTAGGAGAAGTCATGAATATTTATGAAAGGGGAAATATGCACATGCATGATGGAGCTTCCTGCCCCTTCATGGGTCTCATGTATAAAAACGGCAGCATCAGCACCATCCAGGGTGGAGTCTTAGGCACTCTGATGTCAAAAGGTGAAGCAGAGGACACAAAAACTCTTACTGCACATTCTCCATAGGCTGGACAGAACCACCTTATGGTTAGTGGCCTCTTACCCGGCGAAAAAGGAGGTGCGGCATCAGACAGTTGTTTCATGTCAGTGGTGGAGTGTTTTGAAAGGGCTTGCTTCTGTTTAGCTCTTAGAGCAGAAAGCCTAAAGGCGGTTAGTGAGGGAGGGGTATAATGAGTTATGGTTGGCCTCCTATCCCATAATGGCTGAGAATGCAGTTTTCAACGTTACTCTGGTGTCCCCTCGGACAAGAGATGGTCTGTTCAGTCATTTGGGGGGCTGGGAATTTTACTTTTAGTTTATGTTCTTCCCCTTTTAGTCAAGATGTGCCAGAGGCAGCATCCATGGTCAGACTTTTATTTTGTTGCATATCATTGTGGAGATGACGTGACGACCTGCCCTGAGTTAACCCTGTCCCTCCGCGGGATCCCTATAGCCAAGGGACTTAGAGCTGAACAACTTATACAACCAGTTAAACATTCTAGGCCAGACAGGAATAGAGGTGGCTGGACACTCATCAACCCTTAAAATTTAAAGCAACATCAGATCCAAAACCCCAAAGCCAAAAATCAAGGTTACAAAATTGACTTATCCGTAAGTTCTACATATGAGCTACTGCGGTCTTGGTCTTTGTTACAGACTTACAGCCATTAGCCATATAAAAATAAGCATTTTTCTAAAACCATTTCAGCTGAGAAATTTAATTTTCTTATGCAACAATGCTCTTTGTAGTCTCTTTAGTAGTTTGTCCTAAGTTGGCCCAAAATTTTTTTATTGTATCTCTATTTGCATAAACTCCATAACTGGGAGCAACTCTACCAGAAGGCTCTGTCACCAGGTTTCTTGATATCTTGTCAGTAATTCTCCTATAATATTTTCTATAGGGAGCAGAAAAATTCTTACAGTTGGGATGAATGGAAGGGGGCCACATAATGGTCCAGGAGGCAAAGGTCCTCAATTTGCCGGCTGTTCCGTTATCTGTGTGCCCATTCTTGATTTGGAGTGTCTAAACTAATTCTATCCCTGAAAATTGGCCCTTATGGTCTCACATGCTGACTCCTTTCATCATAGTCCCTGGGCCCAGAGGGAAGGTGTTTGTATAGTTTTAGCAGTATGGCACTGACAATTTAAAACAGATCAGACACAGTGGGATTAAAATGAGGGAGATTCATAGGCTTCATCAAATCACATCTAGTCTTCACAATACCATGATTCTGGTTTTCTGAGAAGTAAACCAATAAATGGTAAATGAAGCTAACAATTTTATTACCAGAAAAATTTGAAAAACAAAGATTTGTATGTCATAACACAAAAATAAACCTATTCCACTGGGGCGCAAACTACAAACATCATGAAGAAAATTATAACCCAGTTCTTCTTTAGAGACTTATTGTAACCAAGAAATAATGCACGATTCAATCAGAACACAAACAGAAAGATCAGGGCTGGAATCCAGTAACAAGTGTGTTACAGTTTTACTTTGAAACAATTTCTCTCACTAGCCCTCCTTTGCTAGCAAGAAAATACTATATTATGACCAATTTCTGTACAAAATAAGTTTTAGGCATATCGTACGTGGTCTGATTATTTGCATAAAATGTAGTAAGAGTTGATTGGCCGTATAAGTTCTTTTTAAGCTGGCTAGGCTGGAATTTTACCTGAACATATGTTCTTCTAGCAAAAGCCTTGATGAAATAAACACTGTCTCCAAGTGTGTCCTGTTTCAAAAGAAAACAGATTCTTACTGAATATATATAAATAACTATATTACCATAAAATAAGCAATTGCAAAGATATGGCATCAGTTTAAGTGCACATCACCTGATGAATAAATGAAATAAAATGTTATACACACACAGAGACACACACACACACCATGGAGTACTACTCAGCTATTAAAAAGTACAAAATAATGTCTTTTGTAGCAACTTCACTGGAACTGGAGGCCATTATTCTACATGAAGTAACTCAGGAATGGAATACCAAATACTTTATGTTCTCACTTATTAAGTGGGAGCTAAGCTATGGATACACAAAGGCAGACAGAGTGGTATAATAGACATCAGAGACTCAGAAGTGGGGAGAGGGGGGTGGCAGTTACAGATGACTAACTACTTATTGGGGTACAATGTAGACAACCCTGATAAAGGGTACACTAAAATTCCAGACTTCACTACTATTCAATTTATCCGTGTAACCGACAACCACTTGTACCTCTACAGCTATTGAAATTTTTAAAAATTTCAAAGAAGAATACTTATGAATATTTTCCAAATTTTAGAGAACTCAGCTAGAGAGAAAGATAAATTCTGCTCCAAGAGTATACTTTGCAGTCAGAGTGGCAGCCTTCCAAACAGAATGCTGTTCTTTCACCTTGGAACAGCCATTCACAAATCGAACAACTTTTGTCAGTCAGCTGAGTGCTTTTTTTCAGGCACTGTAGAAACCAGCAAATCCTAATACAGTTCCAGAGTCAGTCCCAGCCAAAAAGTGGCTCCCTGCGTGTGAATATCAGCTTCTTGTTTTCCTCTGGTAGCATGATCCTACATAAACTAATTCAATTTTATCATGGAACTATGGGTACTTCTGGGCACTACTATCTCCATTAGAATGTTTCTCTGACATCACCCCAGACAGCATGGGTATTTCAGGTGACAAGACTACTTTCCATCCTTCGGTCGTAGAGGTAGCTTCAGTTAGTGTCCCATAAGAAGGCCGTAAATGCCATTCAAGTGGAAATTATCCAGCCTGATGTCCCGGTAGTCATCCTTGGAAGGTGTTCATAGGCTTTTGCATAAGCTGAATTTGGGGAAAACTAAACTCAATTTTCCAATCATAAACATCATCTATATCTCCCCATTTAATGTTTTATAATTTTGGACATAGTGGTCTTACGTATTGTTAAAATTATTTCTAGGTCTTCAATATATTTTCATCCTATAATAAGTAGTAGCATTTTAAGACATTTTGTTTGTTTATTGATAGCATTGATACATTTTTTTCTATTGGCTTTATATCCAAGGATATTATTAAGTAATATATTTACTTGGTTAAGTTTGTCTATAACTTCTTTCTTATTATTTCTAGTTATCCAATTATGTTTTATGGGAATATTTTTTCCTTTGAAACTTCCATGATATTTATTTCTTTTCTAGGCACTATAATTATAGTGGCTAGGCCTTCCATTGCAATGTTAAATGGAAGGGAAGATAGTGGGCATTCTTGTTTCGTTTTCTGTGAACATTTTCAATAATTCAGTATTTCACCACGAGTTCAAGGATTACAATAGGTTTTTATACATAGTCTTAGTTAGATAAAGGAAGTTCCCTCTACTTCCAGTATGGTTAAAGTGTGTACTTATTTAAATTACAATTTGCATGTTGTATTGAGTCAAATTTATTTTCTTCATTTATTAAGAAAATATTTTTTCTTTTTTTCTGTTAATGTGGAGACTTACATAGAGTGATTTCCAGTTGTTAATCCAACAAAGCATTATTAGAATTAAATCCCATTTTATGTTGTAATATATATCTAATATATACTATATGTGATCTCTAATATATTATACAAATAATATCTAATATATTAATATATCTAATATATAGTAGATATATTATACATATGATAATATACATAGATATACTATATCTATTAGATATAGTATAATATATCTAATATATGTTAGATTAATATATCATATAAATATAATAATCTAATATATTAATATATCTAGTATATTTCATGATAATATGTGATATTAATTACATATCAATATGAATATGTTAGATATATTAGATAAATATATTAGACATGTTAGAAAATTATATTAATTATATTAGATATATACATATATTAAATATTTTAATTATTTATGCAATATATGATTATACCATATATTATATATTTTAATAATATTTAATATAGTATATATTATAATGCATATTATATAATATGTATCTACATAATATGTAATATATAATATATCTACATAAAATCTAATATATATTATATACATAAAATATTTGATAATATTTTTAAAAATTCTCCAGATATGTTCATTAGAGAGGTTTTTGTTACCAGAACATAATTAATAGGACAATTATGTTCTTGGTGATTTAGAAATCCTGGTTTCTTACCAAGATTATTCCATCATCTGAACACATGACTTATAATGTCACTGTGACAGGAAAAGAGATAAACCGAGGACACACACAGTTTTTAACTGATTCCAAGCAAAAGTGGCATATGTTTATCATAATACCATTCTTAATAGCAAAGATATAGATCAACCTGAGTGTCCACCAATGAAGGATTGGATAAAGAAAATGTTATATGTATAAACACACATGCACACACACACACACACACACACACACACCATGAATTAGTGCTCAGTCATAAAAAAGAATGAATTATGTCTTTTCAGCAACATGGATTGAACTGGAGGCCTTTATCCTAAGTGAAGAAACTCAGAAACAGAAAGTCAAACACACGTTCTCACTTATCAGTGGGAGCTAAGCAGTGGATACTCATGGACATACAGAGTGGAATAATGAACATTGGAGACTACAGATGGTGGGAGGATGGGGGGGTGCAAACACTGCAAAATTATCTGTTGGGTACAGTGTTCACCATTTGGGTGATGGGTACACTAAAATCTATGCATATAAGAAATCTGAACCTGTACTCCTTAAATATACAAAAATAAATTTAAAAATGTTAAAAGTGACATATCTCAGAAGTAGGAGAGGCTATTAACCAGAATCAGTTCCAATGACCCAAATCTACCTGCAAAGAAGGATAGTAATCTAAATAGGCATCTATTTACTCAGTGAGCATTGTCTCTGCCTCAATCTTCCCACTCCCTATACTCACCCCAAACTCTGTTCAAAACACCCATTTTACATATTTAATCAGTATTACTAAATTTGCTCAGCATTTATATTTAAATTTTCTGTATCTAAATATATAATTTTCTTTAAGTAGCATAGTCAAACTCGTTTTAGGTGGCTAGATATTTCTTAACATCTTTACAATAACTCACTATATATGTAAGAAATGAGTACAGCATTGGATGAATCTTGAACTTAAATCCTTATTTAATATGTCTTCCCTATATTATCTAGTTTAAAATCATTTTTCTTGGGCATATAAAAATGCAACATACATCTCTCTAAATAGCTCTTATTTTTCAAAGTATTATATAAATTTTAAAATATTAAAATGTAAGAGGTTGGGTGCAGTGATACACACGTGAAGTCCTAACTATTCAAGTGATTGAGGTAGGAGGATCACTTGAGCCCAGGAGCTCGAGGCAAGCCTGAATGCAAGACTCTGCCTGTAAATACGTAAATACAAATTTAAAAATAAAATTTAAGAGAATTATGCTCAAGCTATGAATGGCAATGCATTGATTTCATGAAATTCATTTTCAAAGTTTATTAGGGCCATGTACTACTAATAACCTTTATTTTTTCTTTATCTTAAGCATTGTAATTTTTGCCTCTTTGAAATTATATTAGGGGATATTGGCTTCCTTCTGTTAATCCTAATTAGCAATATATTAGTTTCTTTAATATGAGTCTATACCATTAAAATATTCTGTTTAATGAGCATGTTGAATTACAATTTTCGATACTTTTGTAAATCATGCTTTCATGAAGAAAATATTCCTCTTGAATTTATTTAAGTATCAAAATATGGCTTAAATTAATTTACGGTATTCTGTTATGGGTATAGCAACAACTAAACAAACCAACAAACAAGAATGTACAGATGTCTTGTAGATAAATGAAATCTACTCTTTAAAAATGTAATTTTAGAAATGAGCTTTTAAGCATAGCTATTCTGCTTCTTCTTCCATTCTCACACATGCATTCTGTAAAACTTTATTCAACATCTTTTAAATTCTAGGTGCTATGATGGGCACTAGGGTAAATAAATATAAAATATATAATCTCTCTCCTTAACCAGGTATTGGTCAGGAGAAAAATATTCAGGATTTTCACAGAGACACTAATTCAAAGCTGTACCGAATATAGAGAGCCCATTAAAGTAAGAGCTTGGAAGAACCAAAAAGATAAACAAGAAAACACATTTCTTTTTATGACTGGTTGCATTTTAAAGTTTCTTTTTCATTTGTTTGTGTCCTCTTTTATTTCACTGAGCAGTGGTTTGTAGTTCTCCTTGAAGAGGTCCTTTACATCCCTTGTAAGTTGGATTCCTAGGTATTTTATTCTCTTTGAAGCAATTGTGAATGGAAGATCATTCATGATTTGGCTCTCTGTTTGTCTGTTACTGGTGTATAAGAATGCTTGTGATTTTTGCACATTAATTTTGTATGCTGAGACTTTGCAGAAGTTTCTTATCAGCTTAAGGAGATTTTGGGCTGAGACAATGGGGTTTTCTAAATATACAATCATGTCATCTGCAAACAGGGACAATTTGACGAATTGATGGGTGCTGACGAGTTGATGGGTGCAGCCCACCAACATGGCACAAGTATACATATGTAACAAACCTGCACGTTATGCACATGTACCCTAGAACTTAAAGTATAATAATAAAAAAATAAAAATAAAAATAAAGTTTCTTTTTCTCTCTCTCTCTTTTTTTTTTTTTTTTTTTTTACATTTGGTGTCTTTATGAACTTTTCCATCACTTCAAAGAACCTGAAATTTCAGGGCAATTCTTATGGTTACTTTGTAATTCCTCCCATGTACTCTACTTTTATTGCTATTGTCTGCCACTAAGTGATTAATGATTGTTCATTAAGTATAGTTACTGTGGGTAGACTTTTCATGCATAATCAGCAAAGGGGAAAACACATATTACTGTTTAAAAAATTAATTGGTTCTTCTTTTTACTATATATATGTTTTATATGTTACACAAGTTACTTAGTTTCAGTTTCTATATAGACTATGTAAATGTATATTATAAATGTTAAAAAGTAGCAAACAATTCTCAGATCAAATTGTGTACCTTGCCACTAATTTATACTGGGATCAATTGCTTCTCTATACACTTAAATTTATCTTTCTTTAATCTGCATGCTTCCCCACAACATGTGTTGGGTTTGTTTCTATTTTTCTCTGTTATTTTTCTGCCCATTTCCAGTGGTTAGTTCATAATTCACCATTTAGTTTCAAAATTAAAAACTAATCTGCAGTGTATGACATTGTTCTTTCTGTTTGAGTCTCAGAATATTAGTCTTTATTATTTCCTATGTATATTCATCCAGAAAATTTTATTGTGGTATTAGGAAAATTGTTAAACTCTTTTACTCTGAAAGATTAAAAATTTACACCAGGCCTTAATTTTAAAAACGGTCAGATTGTAAGATCTAACAAAAATAAAGAATCTCAATAATTTTAAGTATTTTAATAATTTCACATATACAAGTGATTGCAAGACGCAGGAAAAGCGGAGTCTAGGATATTGATTTCTTCTCTCAGATCCTTTCTTGCAATGTTTTAATGGTTTCTGGCCCAGATTTAACATATGGAGTTCCTGACAGACATGCAACCCTCACTTACACAAAAGGGAGCTATCTCACTAATGAAACACCTCCTATTTTCACTCCAATAATTGCATTGCTCACATGAAAATTTCAGGGAGCTATGTTCCATAAATCCACAGACTCTGAGTTGGTTTAATGTAATCTAAACTAGATAACTAGATAAGGACACTCTATAGTAAATAGTATTACGTGTTTTTCAAGAGATGTATCATTAGCATCTAATAAAAGGTTGTGACTAGATCATCTTTCTTACTTTCCCTAGTTGTCCCTGATAAAGAGAATGGATTGCAGAGCCTTAATCCTTTTGCTCCTAAGTGTAAGGTAAGATGAAAGAATATTAACTGATCTTTAAGAACAGGTGGTTACTATATTAATTAAACTAGTCAAGATTAGAGATATTGAAGGAAAGTTTACTAATTGACTTTATGAGGTGGTCTTTTATGTGATACTAACTGCTGACAAAAATATTACACAGATGAGAATACCAAATATATACATATGTGTTTAGGTGTACACATGTTTTATGTATTGCATGTGTTTATACAACATTCTAGTTGGCATAAATATTGATTAAATCATTTTATGATTATCTTTCTTTGAGAGATAAAGAGATACAGAGAAAATTATCAATCTGTGTTCAGAGCTTTTCCTATAGAAGATATATTCTAAGTATATACAGCCTTAAAAAAGGATTCTGAATAATACTAATTCCATCTGGTTTAGGTATAAATTGTTTTGTTTTAAATGGATTTGTTAAGTATATGGTTTTATTCCTGGTATTCATTTTTAACCAAAATAATTTACAGAACTTAAGAAAATTGAAGCGTCTACATTTTTAGTAGATTATGACATAAAATGTTAATGAGAAATGAATCTACTTTTAAAATTGTAAATGGAGTCTTTCAAGAAGTTGATCACTGTGTCAAATACTGCATTAAGATAAGTTAAGATGCATTAAAATAAGTTAAGATGAGGACTAAGAAGTAATTGTTGAACTCAGCAACATATTGCTGACTGAGACAAAACAGTTTCAGTAGAAATGGGAGTCAGGGGAAAATATATGTATCTGTAAACCCAAGCATTCAGAGGAAGTCATCACCATTAGTTTAGTAAAGACTTCCCAAGAATTTTGCTGTAAAGGGAATCAGGGCAGTAAATGGAAGAACATGCAAATTTATAGAATTTTATTTGAAAGCAGGAGATGTAGGCCACGTGTGGTGGCTCAACCCTGTAATTCCAGCCCTTTGGAAGGCTGAGGCAGGAGGATCTCTTGAAGCCAAGTTTAAGACCATCCTGTTCAACAAAATGAGACCCCCATATCTGTTTTGTTTATTTGTTTGTTTTGTTTTTTTGAGGAGATGTAGGATATTTATTTCCATTCTGAGAGAAAAGATCCTGTAGAAAAAAAATCTTAATCTAGGGAAAAGTATAATTAATTAGAGGAGCATAATCTTGGAATTGGTGCAAAGGATGGGATCTACAACAGAATTAAAGGAGAAAAGAGTAGTAGAAAGAATTAATTCATTTAGCTGGAGGAAAGACAGAACAAAAAAGTACAGCTTGTATGAATGGGTAAATTATGTGATAAAATGATACTGCATATGCCTTCTCGTAGCTTTTGTTTTATTCAATGTAGAAGGAAGCAAGATTGTCAGCTTAATGTTGGGCCTGCAAGTTTAGAGATTTGAGGGAAGAAAAGAAGGTGCAAATAGACTGAGTCTGAAAGTCAATTGCTCAGTGAAACGTAGGATAATCAGGCAGCATTTTTTGTGAAAGAGGGAGAAATGTATGTATCATATTGATAGATACTGATAGAAATTTTAAAATTTTGTTCTAATAAAAGGAAATAAAAATATTGAGATTTCTGGTCACCAGTTATTTGAACAACCACCCTTCCCATGAATGAGAATCAACTTTTTCTTGGTGAGCAAATAGAGTACTTTGAAAGTGATATGATCTGGCTTTTGTGGGTAGGTAATGAAAGATAATAAAAGTTTCCACATGTTGTCTGTAATATTTGCCCTGGAAGCTTTCAGGTGACTAATAAATGTTTCCACATGCTGTCTGTAATATTTGCCCTTAAAGCTTTCAGGTGACTAATAAACAATGTAAATGTTCTAAGGATGCTCTTTCTCTAGGAAAGCAAACTTGTTAATGTAGACACACCATATGGACAGTATAAGAAGACAGAAAAATCTGCCCAGCCTCCAGGTAAATGCTCTTCACTGCCACCACCACTCCTGCGCTTCTATGAGCCAACACTGACTGCAATTAATGCTCTAATGCACTGAGCACTAATGCATTAGAGCTCTCAAGCCAGAAACATCTACACAAAGCTTTCTTAGATTTCTGACCCATAGAGATTGGGAAAAATAATAAAATAATTTGTGTAACTAGGTTATAGTTGCCCACTAGGTTTTGGGCAATTTTTTTATGGAACAATAAATAACAAGAACAACATCATAAACTCAGAAATAAGACAGCATTTATTAATCTTATTGTTCTCTCATTTAAACATAAGAAAAGACAACAAATGTATGTATATTTATTGTCTTATATATATACTTATCTGAATATAGATATATTTGTCTTATTTACATACATATCTGAATATAGATACATTTACTGTCTTATTTATAAATATATATTTATATGTAATAAATGTTTTATATATAAATCTCTCCTCTCTTTCTCTCTCTATATTCACACATATGTATACACACATGTATGTACGTGTATGTGTGTGTATATATATGCCATTGTGTGTGTATATATATACATATATATGTGTACACACACACATACCCATATCTATAAATGTCTGCTTCCATGAGTTTGGCCATTTTAACTATATATGTATAGATAACTATATATAGAGATATCTATATATACACACACTCCTGTAGATATCATATACATGCATATATATGTGTATGTGTATATATGTATGTATATATACCATATATGCATGTGTGTATATATATACACACACGCTCACACCCACACATATGTATATGCATATACACATATATACATATGTATACAAATATGTGTGTCTATAGAGGGAACAAGAGAGAGGAGAGAGTGAGATTAGACATAAATATTTTAATGCTTTCAAAATTTCTAACATTTTTACCTGGAAAATCCAAAAAAAAGAACCAGAAAGAAAACTATTAAAATAAAAAAGAAGTTAGTAAGATTGCCAGATATAAGAAATTAAATAAATGTATATTAATCAGTGTCAATTTTCATAATTAAAAACCTTATCACAGGATACAATGAGAAAATTGCTTTTTAATACAACAATACAATTGACAGAATATTTCAAAATAAGTTAACAACAAATAAATAAGAAATATAGTAAGATAACATATCACTGAAGACATAAGACCTAAATCAATGGAAAAATAAAACATCTTTCTAAAAGTTAAGCTCCAATAATTTGATGATGTTCATCCTTAACAAATTAATGTAATTCTTCAATGTAAACTGATAATGAGATCATTTCATTCATTTGGGTTAATGAAGGCATGAACATAGAAATATTTTTAAGTAGAATAATATGGATAGGCTTTCCCTAATAAAATTCAAATCATCCTTCTATATTTTAAAGTAAGAACTGATTCTCAAAAGACTTTATATCTTTTAGTAAGTTACTTTTTTATTGTAGTAAAAACAGCATCATATAAATGCTCTTAACAGCCCTTTTAGTGTGCAATACAGTATTGTTGACTGTATGCATAATGTTCTACAGCAGGATCTAGAACTTATTCATCTTGCATAACAGAACTTTATACTCATTTATTAACAACTCCCTATTTTCACCTTTCCAATCCCCCTGGAAGCCATCTTCCTTCTGTCTGCTTCTATGAGTTTGGCTGTTTCAGATACCTTAAAAAAGTGAATTCGTCTAACCATTAGCCACTGACTTATTTTACTTATCATATTGTGCTCAAGATTCATCCATGTTGCATATTACAAGATTTCCTTTTTTATGGCTAAATAATATTCTGTAGTATGTATATGCCATATTTTCTTTAGTAATAAGTCTGTCAATTGATATTTATGTTGTTTCCACACCTTAACCATTTTAAATAGTGCTACAATAAACATGGGAGTAATATTATCTTTTCAAGGTCCTGAATTTAATTTTTTTTGGATAAGTAACCAAAAGTTGGGTTGCTAGATTATATGGTAGTCCTATTTTTAGGAATTTTTGAGAAACCTCCATAGTGCTTTCCACTGCAGCTACACCATTTTCTTTCTCACTGACAGTTTACAATGGTCTAATTTATCCATATCCTCCCAACACTTGTTGTCTTTCATCTCTTTGATAAAAGCCATTCAAACAGACATGAAGTGATATCTCGTTGTTTTGAATTGCATTTCCTTGATGATTAGTGACATTGAGGCTTGTCTCATATAACAGTTGGCCATTTGTATGTCTCCTTTAGAGGTGGAAAAATAGGATATATACATGCAAAAGAATGATGTTGAACCGTTATCATTTACCATGCCAAAATATTAAAGCAAACTAGATTTAAGATTTAAGTGTTTAACCTAAAACTGTACAACTCATAGCAAACATCATGGAGAAAAGAACTGCAGAGTATTATTATTGGCAATGATTTAATGGATGTAACACTAAAAACACAGACAACAAAAGCAAAAATAAACAAGTGTGACTACCTCAAACTAGAATGCACAGGAAACGAAGCAATTAACAAAGTGAAAAGGCAACCAACAGAATAAGAAAAAATATTTGCAAGTCATATATCAACAAGAAGTTAATTTCTAAAATATGTAAGGAACTCTTCCAACTCAATAATAATAATAAAAATAACTAACATCTTAAAATAAAAATGGGCCAAAGACTTGAATAGATATTTCTCCAGAGAAAACATTTATCTTCCTTAGGTCCTAACTCTAAAAGTTATAAGCCAAAAAAATCTTGGTATTCATCATATGTAGGTTTTCAATATACAACAAACGAGATTAAATGTCAATTTGTTGAGAACCATGAAAACACATTATGTTTTACTGTAAAGTCTTATAAATAATGATCAAATACATAAACAAGACTTTAAACATTTGAGAATGACATTCAACAGGACTCCTAAGACTGATGTTATGCACTGTTTTAAGTATTCATTAACCTCTACTGGTCATTGTTAGGAAATGCTGAATGAGAAGAACAGCTAGTAGTTAGATATAGGAACTAAGCTATATTTCTGACTGGAGTAAACAAATCACTATATTTAATGTTAAGAAAGCTCCATACCCTTCCTATTGTAGAGTATGTTTAGTTAAATTATGTGAATGAAGCATCATAAATATATTTTCATATTGATAGAAACTTTGTTTTCATTTGAGGTGAGAATTTACCAATGGACTTCTTATTTCAATTTTAATATGATTTATTACATACTAATTAACAATCAAACATTCTTATTACACAACAACTTTCAGCCTTCTGAAATCCTGCCTTCTATTTATTTAATTTCATAAATATTAGAAAAATAATTTAAAGCTTTAACTCCTGTGAGGTTACATTTATGATAATGCTCCCAAGATTATTTTATTTCATGCTTCATAGATGGCAGTGGAATGTTTACTTTCAAAATATGTTTTAAAGTTAGCATTGCATTTTTATTTGATTTAATCTCTTATTCTACAGTGAAGAATTTGCAATGCCCAGGAATTTGCCTCATGAGTATTATGAGAATTATGAGAAAAAAAAAAAGACATAGACTTTTCAGAAATGATGTCAGTTGAGTTATATTTTGATCCAGATGTATTCACATGTGAAGTGTTCCTAAGATCAATATTCTATTATTTTGTGTTTCATAAAAGCAAATAAATCATTATATGTGCATATTGAAGTAAAAAAATCACTTTTCCGTACAGATGCACAGATTTTTATGTCAAAATTTGGATCATTTTTAAATGGAAATAATATGAATAATTATATTTGAAACTGGTGTTATTGGTACAATATTATATTGGTTTAAAACTCTACTGGTAAGTTAAATCCATACCCTAGTATATTAAAGATAATACTCACTCAGCACTTCTTTTATGCTTGGCACTGCTCAGTGAGAAGGAAAAAGAGGCAATAACACAGCCCCTAATCTCTGCCTTCACAGTTATTTACTAGTTTATAAAAGAGACATATTTATTATGTGTAATAAACAGCATTCTCAGCAATCTGTTTTCTTCTAAATATTGATATGTATGAAAACATGCATATGTATTTATACCTTTCTAAAGGAATATATGTAAATTATATATGTTATACTTTATACATATAATGTGTTCAAGAATTGTAGATGTCTCTGGTACATATATATATCATCATATATACACACAATAAAAATATAAATATATTCATTCTTTAATGATCACAAATTTGTGATTAATACTTAATGGAGTTATGATTTTCACTTGATCTAATATTAACTTATTTATTCATTTAACCAAATAATTGAGGAACTTATGAATAAGACAGAGTTAAATATTTTAACTCCATTGGCAAGACACACTATTGTATCTAGAGCATAAAAAGTATTAGATTCATTTCATTATATGTAGAAGCTATTTTTTAACTATGATTGGTAGTTAAAAATGGTCTTCCTTATTATAAATTACCTGACACAGGTCAGTCTAAGCAGGTATTCCTCAAAATAATACCTTATATAAAACTCAATTATAAAAACAATCATCTATTTATGAATTTACTACTAATAATATAGACAGGATAGCATCTAAGAAACACGATTTAATAATATAAATATTAATGAAAAGGAGCAAAACGAAAATAAGACTTAAGAGTTAAAACAGAAAATATTAATGCCAGAAAATAAAGCCATCCCTTTGGTCAGGTAGATGCTTATGCAAAATGTTTCATGGTATTCAACATTAACAATGGAGGAAGATATTTGTAAAACTAATACAGAAATCAAGGTCGGGCGCGGTGGCTCAAGCCTGTAATCCCAGCACTTTGGGAGGCCGAGACGGGTGGATCACGAGGTCAGGAGATCGAGACCATCCTGGCTAACACGGTGAAACCCCGTCTCTACTGAAAAATACAAAAAACTAGCCAGGTGAGTTGGCGGGCGCCTGTAGTCCCAGCTACTCGGGAGGCTGAGGCAGGAGAATGGCATAAACCCGGGAGGCGGAGCTTGCAGTGAGCTGAGATAGGGCCACTGCACTCCAGCTCCCGCGACAGAGCGAGACTCCGTCTCAAAAAAAAAAAAAAAAAAAAAAGAGAAATCTGTTATGGACATAAAACGAACACATTAATTAAAATTTCAGGTAAAGATTTATTGTTTCTTATTTTTAAAAAAGCTTTCATTAAAATCATTCTCTCATGCTTATCTTTTTTTCATATTTTAATATTTGAATAGTGACATTTGCAGATTTTAATACATAAGGAATATGCATGAAAGTTTCCATTCATGTAACATGTAATTTACCTGGTGTTTTTAGGCAGTAATTCTCAAAATAACCTGTGGGCTTTTAAAAATTATTGCCACCTGTGATCTGTGAAAGAAAAAAAATTAAACTGGAACTTTTACAGGTGTTTTTGAAAAGCATCCCACGTGATGATTTTGTTTGCCAGGTCTGGGAGACAGGTCTGATACACCCTCATCAGATTCAATCTACGAGCCGAACTTGTGTCCTCATGAAACAGTCTTTTCTCAGTAGCCCTTCCAACAAACAGACAACTATATCTTCCATCTTATTGTGCAAATCAGCAAACAGGGAACTATGTCTTCCATTTTATTGTGCAAATCAGCCAGGGAAATAGTCATCATGCTTGCCTCCTCTTTCACCTCCTATATCTGAGACAACACTGAATTCACTTTACCTTCTAAATATTTTGCACATCTTGCACTTGTTATTTGTTGCGCATCTCTACCACTAACTAATCCAACCTCCCATGACTAACTACTAGAAGAGTTTCCTTCCTCTTCTCATTGTTTTACCTGTGATCTAGCAAACAATTCTGCAGACTGTAGTCACGGTTGTCCTTTGAAGAAAAATAAAACCTCTGATCATGTAACTTTCCTTGATAAAAGTATATTTCTAACATAAATTTCAAATAAATCATTCCAATTTCATTGGTATTACAATTAAGTCATAATTTTCATATCATGAAGCAACATATTCTTCTTCTAGAAAAAAATAGAGAGGCCTGTCTTAAAGTTATATAAGCAATTATGCCCATCAAAACATTATCTTTAATAGAAAGCTGTGGTAGGCTACTACATTATTGCCTATTGATCCAAATTATATCAAAATGACCTATTGCATATAAATACATATATACACTGCATTTCTATGTTTTTAAGAGACTGGGGTCTTAAACAATTTTGACGATTATACAGTATCATTTAATGAAAGATAAAATAAATAAGTTTTACCATTTTGCATAAAATCACATATTTATGTTGGATATATTCAGAGTTCCTGATGAGTTTACAGGACATAGTAATTTTAGGTATATGTAAGCTAGCTCTCTAGAATTTTTTTTTTTAAGAAAGATAACCAATGCTAAATGTGATCTGTTGATTTGGCTCCTCTTTTTTATTTTTAATAATTAAGATAATAATGCCTTAATGAAATATATGAATTTGCTCTATGTTAAATATATGCTTTCCACTCCCCCGATAGCAATTTGCCTTTATCATCTTATAAGCCTTGTGGCTTCGGAAATTGGAAAGATAACTAAATTAAATATACAGCAGAGGGTATTTTTTTCTGTAGAAAGCACTTACTAATATAGGCTAATTAGTTGCTCGAATAGCAATAGAACTATAATGAAAAGCCACAAAGGAACACAAGAGCAATTAAAAACAGGATTTGGGTGCCCTTTATTTTTTTCTCTTGTCTGATTGCTCTGGCTAGAACTTCCAGTACTATGTTGAATAGAAGTGGTGAGAGTGAGCATCCTTGTCTTGTTCCAATTCTCAGAAATGCTTTCAACTTTCCCTATTCAATATAATGTTGGCTGTGGGTTTGTCATATATGGCTTTCAGTATTTTGATGTATGTTCTTTCCATTCTGATTTTGCTGAGGGTTTTAAACATAAAGCAATGCTGGGTTTGGTCAACTGCTTCTTCTGAATCTGTTGAGATGATCATAATTTTTATTTTTAATTCCATTTATGTGATGTATCACATTTATTGACTTATGCATGTTAAACTATCCCTGCATCCCTGGTATGAAAACAACTTATTCATAGTGGATTATATTTTTGATATGCTGTTGGACTTGATTAACTAGTATTTTGTTGAGGATTTTTGCATCTATGTTCATTAGGGGTATTGGTCTATAGTTTTCTTTTTTTTGTTATGTCCTTTCCTGGTTTTGGTATTAGGGTGATACTGGCTTCATAGAATGACTTAGGGAGGATTCCCTCTTTCTCTGTCTTCCGGAATAGTATCAATAGGATTTGCTCCAATTCTTCTTTGAAAGTCTGATATGATAGAATTCACCTGTGAATCTGTCTGGTCCTGGACTTTTTTGTTGGCAATATTTTTATTACCGTTACAATCTTGTTGCTTGTTATTGGTCTGTTCAGAGATTCTATTTCTTCCTGTTTAATCTGGGATGGTTGTATATTTCCAGAAATGTATCCATCTCTTCTAGGTTTTCTAGTTTGTTCACATAAAGGTGTTCACAGTAACCTTGAATGATCTTCTGTATTAATGTGTATCAGTTGCAATATCTCCATTTCATTTCTAATTGATGTTATTTGAATTTTCTCTCTTCTTGGTTCATATCAGTGATGGTCTATCAGTTTTATTTATTTTTTCAAAGAAAAAGCTTTTGTTTTATGTATGCTTTTTATTTTTTTTCAATTTCATTTAGTTCTTCTCTGATCTTGGTCTTTTCTTCTGCTGCATTTGGGCTTGGATTGTTCTTGTTTCTCTAGTTCCTTGAGTTGTGACTTTAGATTGTCTATTTGTGCTCTTTCAGACATTTTGATGTAGGCATTTAATGCTATGACCTTTGCTCTCAGCATTGCTTTTGGTGTATCTCAGACATTTTGACAGGTTATATCACTATTATTGTTCAGTTCAAATAGTTTTTTAATTTCCATTTTGATTGCATTATTGACCATTATTTATCATTCAGGATCAGGTTATTTAATTTCCATGTATTTGCATGGATTTGAGAGTTCCTTTTGGAGTTGGTTTCCACTTTTGTTCCACTGTGGTCTGAGAGAGTACTTAATATAATTTCAATTTTCTTAAATTTATTGAGATTTGTTTTGTCACCTATCACATGGTCTATCTTGGAGAATGTTCCATGCGCTGATGAATAGAATGTATACTCTAACATTGCTGGTTGGAATGTTCTGTAAATATTGTTAAGTTCATTTGTTCTAGGGTGTAGTTTAAGTCCGTTGTTTCCTTGAAGAGCAGTATTGAAGTCGCTCACTATTATTGTGTTGCTGTCTGTCTCATTTGTTAGGTCTAGTAGTAATTGTTTTACAAATTTGGGAGTGCCAGTGTTAGGTGCATATATATTTAGGATTGTGATATTTTCCTGTTGGACTAGTCTTTTTATCATTGTGTAATGTCCCTCTTTGTCTTTTTTAAACTGTTGTTGCTTTAAAGTTTATTTTGTTTGAAATAAATGTTCATAAATGGCAGTGGAATATTTACTTTCAAAATGTGTTTTAAAGTTCACATTGCATTTTTATTTGATTTAATCTTTTATTCTACAGAATAGCTATTCCTGCTCACTTTGGTGTGCATTTGAATGGAATCTTTTCTCCACCCCTTTACCTTAAGTTTATGTGAGTCCTTATGTGTTAGGTGAGTCTTTGAAGACAGCAGATACTTGGTTGATGGATATTTATACATTCTGCTATTCTGTATATTTTAAGTGGAGCATTTAGGCCATAACATTATTATTGAGATGTGAGGTACTATTCTATTCATTGTGCTATTTGTTGCCTGATACCTTTTTTTTTTTCATTGTGTTATTGTATTATAGGTCCTGTGACATTTATACTTTTAGAAGCTGCTATTTTGATGTATTTTGGGGATTTGTTTCAAGATTTGAAGCTCATTTTAGCAATTCTTCAGTGCTGACTTTGTAGTGATGAATTATCTCAGCATTTGGTTGTCTGAAAAAGACTGTGCCTTTATTTACAAAGCTTAGTTTTGCTAGATAGAAAATTATTGGCAATAACTGTCTTTTTAAGGAGGCTAGAGGTAAGATCCCAATCCCTTCTAACTTATAGAGTTTATGCTAAAAGATCAGCTGTTAATCTAGTAGGTTTTCTTTTATAGGTTACTTGATGCTTTTGCCTCACAGCTCTTAAGATTGTTTCCTTCGCCTTGACTTTAGATAACATAATGACTATGTGCCTAGGCAATGATCCTTTTCTGAAGAATTTCTCAGGTGTTCTTTGAACTTCTTGTATTTAAATGTCT
This sequence comes from Colobus angolensis palliatus, assembly GCF_000951035.1. Taxonomy (NCBI): domain Eukaryota; kingdom Metazoa; phylum Chordata; class Mammalia; order Primates; family Cercopithecidae; genus Colobus; species Colobus angolensis. The sequence goes on from NW_012116489.1 coordinate 455,504, forward strand.
AGGTCTCTAGCAAACCTGGGAAAGTTTTCCTTGATTATTCCCTCAAATATGTTTTCCAGACTGTCATATTTCTCTTCTTTCTCAAGAACACCAATTATTCTTAGGTTGGGTCTTTCAACATAATCCCAAACTTCCTGGAGGTTTTGTTCATTTTTCTAAATTATTTTGTCTTTGTCTTTGTCGGATTAGGTTAATTTGAAAGCCTTGTCTTCAAGACCTGAAGCTTTCTTCTACTTGTTCTATTGCTGAGATTTTCCAAAGTATTTTGCATATCTCAGTGTGTCCTTCATTTCCAGAAGATGTGATTGTTTTTCATTTATGTTATTTATTTCTGTGGAGATTTTTTCATGCATATCTTGTAACATTTTTAAAATTAATTTAAGTTGGTATTCACCTTTATCTGGTGCCTCCTTAAGTAACTTAATAATTCACCTTCTAAATTCTTTTCTGGTGACTCAGTAATTTATTTTTGCTTTGGATCAATTGCTGGCGAACTAGTGTGATCTTCCAGGGGTGTTAAATAACCTTGTTTTGTCATATTACTAGAATTGTTGTTCTGGTTCCTTCTCATTTGGGTAGACAATGTCAGAGGGAAGATCTATGGCCCTAGGTTGCTATGCAGATTCTTTTGTTCCACGGTGTGCTTCCTTGATGTGGTGCTCTCCCTCTTCCCCTAGGGATAGGATTTCTTGAGAGCCAAACTGCAGTGATTGTTATTTCTCTTCTGGATCTGTCCACCCAGCAAAGGTACCCAGCTCTGGGCTGATACTAGGGAGTGTCTGCAAAGGGTCCTGTGATGTGAACTATCTTCAGGTCTCTCAGCTGTGGATACTAGCACCTGCTTCAGTGGAGGTAACAAAGGAGAGAAGTGGACTCTGTGAAAGCCCTTTGTTGTCACTGTGTTTAGTTCGCTGGTTTTGTGTTTGTTGGCCTCCAGCCAGAAGGTGAGGCTTTCAAGAGTGCATCAGATGTGGTCACAAAGAAAGGGTACAATCTTGCCCTAGGGTCACCTGAATAAGTTTCTCTGGCAGTGGACAGGACCATAGAATTCCCAAGAGATTATGTCCTTTGTCTTTGGCTACCAGGGCAAATAGAGAAAGACCATTACGTAGGGGCAGTGTTAGATGTGTCTGAGCTCAGACTCTCCTTGAGTGGAGTTTGCTGAAGCTGCTCTTGGGGATTGCATGCCAACGGAGTTATGTTCCCAGGAGGATTATGGCTGCCTCTGCTGTGTCATAGAGGTAGCCAGGAAAGTGGGGGAAAGTCTCACTAGCTCCCATGTACCTAGCTCCTACACACCCCAAAACGACAGTTTCACTCCCACTGTCCTCCCTCAACAGCACCAAGTTAATTTCCAGGCAGCCAGTGAGCACAGCTTAGAACTTGCCCCAGGCTACCAGCCAGTGTGCTGAAACAGCAAGCAGGGCTTTTAAGTTTTGTGTCTTCCCGCCAGCCACGGCTTCTATGTTGTATCTGCACTCCCAGTTTGCCCTTTCCCCCGGATTCTGTCCAGGAAACTTCACATTTGGTTAAAATTGTTACAAAGCTCAGCTGGAAGTTTCCTCCTTTCTTTGTTTTTTTCCCCAATTTCACTGGCAGCCCTCCCCAAGGATCCCTGCGAGACAAAGTTCAAAATGGCTTCCCTGTGGACTGAGAGTGCCCGCGGGCCTTTTCCTCCTGCTTCCTCTACCCCTGTATTTGCTCGCATCTCTAAATTCATCCCAGCTTCAGATAAGGTCAAATCCTTCTCCTATGATCTGGACCTTCAGGTTCCCAAGTAAGGATGTTTGTTTGGGGTCGATGTTCCTTCTTTCACCCTTTGGGCACACAGTTCTCCATTCTCATGGTATAAAGTTTTAAACTGCATTTTTTCTTTTCTTACTGATGCAGGAGTTTTTCCTCCTTAGTTCAGCTAAATCTGTGTTCTTGTATCACACCCAGGAAATAATTAGGCATGCAGACCCACTGAAGGGTGCGGAGGATGGAATGTATTAAGTGAAACGAAACCTCTCAGCAAAGAGAGGTCCTGCACGCAGACTTCCACTGCACAAATTGAATACCATGGCCACCACAAATGAGTTGAAGACAGCAGGATCCTCCCCTGCATAAGTTATATGCTGATTTCTGGTGGCTCCACCATATTTCCCCAGTGCACGTGGGCCTCCAGCCTGCTGAGAGCATGCCCAGGCAAGCTCCCTGTGCAGGTTCTCTCATCTGCACAAAACATCTGATGTAACACTTGTGGAACTGGTCAGAGATTCTCCGGAAACCCGTCCCTATTTGCCTAGGCATTTGGCTGTCTCCTGCCTCTATCATTATTATTGTATCGATTCACTGTGTCTTTCTGCAAGTCAACCACCAGATTTCTATAATGACAATTCACAATGGTTTAAATTACTTCTAGTACTCTTTAACTGACTAATACATGTATAATTCTTAAATATCAATAGCTCTGTTGTTACTTATTAGGTGAAATAGAATCCTTAGATTATTTTTCTTAAATTTATCAAAAAGAAACTTTGTACTGACAGTTTAATAACTAAAAGCAAAAAGACATCATATTCTGACTAAAGGTGTAATTTAACAGAAAATCGAATTTGCAAGAATATCTATCTTGAAAGCAATTGTGAAAGAAAGATAAGCATAAGAAAATTGTTTTCAAGAGGTTAAGAGATAGAATGAAAAGCAATGTAATCTTATATTTAAGTCAATTTATTTCCATTTTTAAAGAAACTTTAAATTTTTAAGGCACTTGTAGATTTTCAGAAAATAGTGAAAATAGTGGAGAGGTTCTATATACTCAACATCTAGTTTCATGTACTATGAATACCTTATGATAGTATGGTATGTTTCATACAATTAATGAACCTATATTGGCATACTACTATTAACTAAAATCTATAGCTTTTTCAGATTTATTTTGCTTTTAACTTATTTTTACTTTTACTTTATCATTTTGCTTGTACTGTTTCAAGCTTCAATCCAGGATACTGTATTACATTTAGTAATTACATCTCCTTAGGCACCTCTTGGCTATGACAGGTTTTTAGACTTTCTTTGTTTTTCATGATCTTGAAAGTTTTAAGTGCTTTTCGGGTATTTTGTAGAATGTGCCTCAATTGGGAATTTTTCTGATATTTTTCTCAGAAAAACTATGGGTTTTGAAGAGAAATACCACAGAGGTCAAGTGCTACTTTCATCAAGTCTTATCAAAGATACAAACTATCAAGTGTATTTATGTTAATGTGTTGGTGTTGACCTTGATCATGTGGCTAAGACAGTGTTTGCAGTCTTTTTCCGCTGTAACATTATTCTTTTCTTCCTTCTTGCCACACTGTACTCCTTGGGAAGACATCAGTATGCCTGCAATTAAGGATAAAGAGGCTCCCTCGCCTTAAGAGAAGAGTACTCACATAGTTTGTTTTTATCTTGCAAAGGAGATTTGTTTTTTATTATCCATTTATTTATTTATTGAACAATTTATATTAGTATTAACTAACAGATATTTATTTATACTTTGGGTCATAATAGAATACCACTTTACTTTGTGAAATTATTTCAGTTTTGTGCATTGGGAATTCTTTCACTTTGCTTCCGTGTTCCTTTGACATATGTTATTCGATCTGTGTGTGTGTTTGTATGTGTGTGTGTGTGTGTATGTGTGTATCTGGTTTATGAATACTGCCTTACTTTCTGATAAGATACTCTAGGCTGGGTGTGGTGGTTCATGCCTCTAATTCTAGCACTTTGGAAGGCCGAAGAGAGTGGATTGCCTGAGGTCAGGAGTTTGAGACCAGCCAGCCCAACATGGTGAAACCCCTTGTCTACTAAAAACACAAAAATTAGCCAGGTGTGGTGGCAGGTGCCTGTAATCCCAGCTACTCAGGAGGCTGAGATAGGAGAATTGCTTGAACCAGGGAGGCAGAGGTTGCAGTGAGCCAAGATTGCGCCATTGCACTCCAGCCAGAGTGATGAGAAACTCCGTCTCAAAAAAAAAAAAAAAAAAAAAAAACAAATAGATGCTCTAGGCTCATGTAGTATCTTTCTTGCCTCAGTCCTGAGATCAGCCTTTCTCCACCCCCTGGCTCTTTTTCATAAAGAATGGCATTGGAAGCCAAAGTCTTGGTGCTAGGTGTGTTTGTTTTACTGGATTATCATTGATTCTCATTGCTCTAAGTTGACAGAACAAGAAAATACATGTGTATACTGGCCTGTGTATATACACACAGTTTTAAACATTTCTATATATTACCCTTTGTAACTGTATGAATCTAAAAATGACTTTATAATGAGGTCTTCAAATCTAATAAATCACCACATGGATCACTCTGCACTCTTACCCTTGCTTATTTGTAAACTCCCATTCCTATAGCAAGAAACCTGGCTTCCACCGTCTGCTGTTTATTTAAGTGTTCAATTCCAGAATTTGTATAGCAGTATCAGTATTGTTAAGCTGTACGTAGGTGAAATAAAACTTCATTAACTAGAATACAATGCTATGTAGACGTCTGCATTCATTTTTAATGTTACTTAGGTAAGCAACTCTTCTTCCTACTCCCGTTGATGAGGTTGTTTTATACATATTGCCACACTTTGCATTACATCCTGATACTCTCCAGACCTCCTAATTTTTTCTTTAGTTTGCACACATATGATTTCTATCTTTATAATTTAAAGTTGTATTAAGGGAGCAGACCACCCCTCATATCGTCTTATGCCCAATTTCTGCCTCCAAAGACAGAAGAAGTAAAAACTAAAAGGCAGAAATGAAATCCACAGGCAGACAGCCCAGCACCACACCCTGGGCCTGGTAGTTAAAGATCGACCCCTGACCTAATTGATTCTGTTATCTTTAGGTTACAGACATTGTATAGAAATGCACTGTGAAAATCCCTATCTTGTTTTGTTCTGATCTAATTACTTGTTCATGCAGCCCCCAGTCACATACCCACTGCTTGCTCAATCAATCACAGCCCCTCTCACACGCACCCCCTTAGAGTTGGGAGCCCTTAAAAGGGACAGGAATTGCCCGCTCGGGGAACCCGGCTCTTGAGACGGAAGTCTTGCCGATGCCCCCGGCCAAACAAACCCTTTCCTTCTTTAACTCGGTGTCTGAGGAGTTTTGTTTGAGGCTTGTCCTGCTACATTTCTTGGTTCCCTGACTGGGAAGCAAGGTGAATGATGGATGGTCAAGGCAGCTCCTTAGGCGGCTTAAGCCTGCCCTGTGGAATATCCCTGCAGGAGACTCCAACAAGCCCCAGCTAAGCGGATCCTGAAAGCGCTCCCAGATAGGCATTTGCCCCAGTGGGATGCCTCGCCAGAGCAGTGTGTAGTAGGCCCCCATGGAGGATAAACGTGGTGGCTGAACACGAGGAAGGAATGGGCACTTGGAGTTTGGACATCTAAAACTTGGTAACACTAGTCTTTGAAACTTGCCCACTCCTTTTGAGTGGAAGCCTGGCTTGATAACCCATGGTGTGCCTTTATCGGCACTTTGGTTTTAGTTTTGGTTTTGATTTGGTTTGAATTGCTTGACAGGATTGGTCTTGGGAACTTGCCTACTCCATTTGAGTGGAAGTGTGGCCTGATCAGCCACGGTGTACCTGTACCGGCACGTTGGTTTTTGTTTTTGACTTGACTTAGATTGCTTGATACTTTGGTTTTGGTTTTGACCTGGCTTGGATTTCTGGATACTCTGATTTTGGTTTTGATTTTGATTTGGTGTAAACTGCAAACATACGTGTGTGCCCTTTTAACTCGTTCTTTGTTTTGTGGTGTGTATGTGGTGTGAGCATGGTGTTTTGTCTAGAGGAAACATGGGTGAGGCACAAAGTAAGTCCACCCCACTAGGAACTATGGTGAAAATTTTCAAAAAATAGGATTTAAGGGAGACTATGCAGTACTATGACACCAGGAAAACTTAAAACTCTGTGCAAGATAGACTGGCCAGCATTAGAGGTAGGTTGGCCATTAGAAGGAAGCCTGGACAGGTCCCTTGTTTCAAAGGTATGGCACAAGGTGACCTGTAAGCCAGGGAACCCAGATCAGCTTGTTTTAGATCCCCCGCCCCAACACACCGTGGTTGAGATAATAGCAGCATAAGCAGCTGACAGAGGCAAGGAAAGACCAGCAGAGAGAGACAAAGGAAAGAGACAGAGAGGAAAAGAGGCAAAGAGAGAGAGAGGAAGAAACGGAGAGGAAGAGACAAAGAGGGAATCAAGCAGAGAGAGAGAAAAAAAGACAGAGACAGAGAGGAAGAGGCAGACAAAGAGGGAGTCAGGAGAGAGAGAGAAAAAAAAGACAGAGGCAGAGAGAGAGAGGAAGAGACAGAGGCAAAAGGAAAGTCAAAGAGAGAGAGACAAAGTCAGAGAGAGAAAGAAGAAGATATACAAATAGTTAAGAAAAAAAAAAGTGTACCCTATTCCTTTAGAAGCCATCATACCAATCCTAATTTGGACAAAACAAGGTCTTATTAATAGCAAAGGATAATTAAAATACCAAACTTACAAGGTTTTCAACAAAAGTAAAATTTGCTAAAAGTTTACAGTGTAACATGTATTGTGGTGATTCTATTCTTGTGGCTTTCGACAGTCTAGTCCACGGACATAAAAAAAAAGTTCACTTTGGAAAAGAATGGTTATCATCTTCGGGAAAAAAAAAGGGAAAAAAAGGGGGGGTGGAATTTATATAAAAAGAGTGTTATATGGTAAATTCTTGTCCTGAAATAAATTAACTGGTTGTTTAAAGAAAAAAATGTTTGTAATAAGTCAGAAAGTTAAGACATGTCAAAAAATTACCTGTAAAAGTCATGAAAGAAAAAAAAAAAGGTTATAAAAAAAGTGTGTTAAAAAAAGAACTTATGCAAACAATGCTGTATAATTTAAAAGTAACTAGGCCTCCTGAAAGTAAAACTATTGGAAAAAAAAAAGTTTATGTGCAAGTTGTATAAGAAAAACAACATATACCTTTGGTAAAAGGATTATAAGGAGGTATAAGAACGTACATTTTTACCTACATAAAAAAGTTTAAAAAAATTATTGTTTTGAAGATTTAAGCAAGTTGTAAAATGTTAATTGTAGAGAACATTCTGTGTGTAAACATATTAGCTAAAATTAAAGGAGTATCATCCAGTTTTTCTGTGAACTGGACATTAAAGTAAAAGCATAACAGGTTTTTCTTAAAGCACCAACCTGCTCTTTAGCAAAAAGTATAAAAATTAAATAAATATGTCTACAAGGTTTTATTAAAATTAGTTTTAACATTAATAACACTAATATAAAGATAAAATTTAGCTTATCTGGTATAAAAATCATGCAAGAAGCATTGTTAAATGTAAAATGGTATTTGGCTTTTTTTGGTTTAAAAACTAATAAAAATAGGTGCTAAAGGAAAGTTTTCAGTAAAAAGGCACTAAGGACTATAAAGTCCACTGCCAAGGTCCCTACATTTAAAACAAAAGGCCAATTTCTTAAAAATGATATACTTGGTTTATCTTCCACTTTCCTTTCTCAAAAAAATAAAAAAAAATAAAAAAAATAAAAGTCTTTGAGCACATGTACCACCACTAGAATTTCCGGTAAACCAGCACCAGCCTGAAGATCACGTTCTCACTGAAAGGTGGAAAGAAGAAAAACTTGAGCCAGACTGGGAAGGACCTTACCTTGTGCTGCTAACCACCAAGACTACTGTTCCCACAGCAAAAAAGGAGGGACTCATCACACCCGAGTCAAGAAAGCGCCACCCCCTCCAGAGTTGTGGACCATAGTCCCAGGCGAAAACTCTACCAAGCTAAAGCTAAGAAAAATTTAACTCTTTTAATCTATTCTATTACTCTTTCTTCTTTTCTTGTTCTATTGCTGATCATATCGGTATTAATATAACCAAGTCAATTTCACCTCAAACTATTGCATTTAATGCTTGCCTTGTTATACCCTGTGAGGCCTTACCAAGTCAAAGATAGCTTTCTGCTTCAGAAAAGTACTTCTGTCCCTCCTGACTCTCCTCAGACTAAGCATTAGTAAACTAGGCCATTTAATCTGGGGAGATTTCGATAAAGACCCCAGTTCCAACCAGGAGTGTTGCCCCCCGATGTAGAGCTTTCATGCCATAGTTGCTCCAATGTTCTGTGGACCACTAAAGAGCAAGGAAGGACTACCACAACTGGTTTTTGTAATTTCCCTAAAATCATACATTCCTTTTACTAGAGGATCATAGAAGTTAAAGACTTAAAAACAAACTTTAGTAATTAAGACAGGATACCAAGATGCAAACACCTGGTTGAAATGGATCAAATATTCCATCTGCACATTGAACAAAAGCAATTGTTATGCTTGTGCACATGGCAGGCCAGAGGCCTGGATTATTCCCCTCCCACTAAGGTGGTCCTCCAGTCAACCAGGCGTGGGTTGCATGGTAGCTCTTTTCCAGTATTCTACAGCCTGGAGTAAGAAGTCATGCCAAGCTCTCTCTGCTATATCCCAAAGTCCCTATAGGTCAGTCCCGGAGGGCCATCCAGCTTCCGTCTCCCAACACTAAGTTCACTTCATGTCTTTCACCATAGGGAGGAAACTTAGCATTCCTTGGAGACCTGAAAGGATGCAGTGAGCTTAAGAATTTTCAAGAGCTTATCAATCAGTGAGCCCTTGTTCATCCCTGAGTGGATGTGTGGTGGTATTGTGGTGGACCTTTACTGGGCACTCTGCTGAATAACTGGAGTGACACTCGTACTTGAGTCCAACTGGCTATCCCTTTCACCCTGGCATTTCATCAACCAGAAAAAAATAATAATAATAAGACATCATAAAGTGAGAGAAGCCCCTTATGGATCTTTCGACTCTCATGTCTATTTAGACGCAATTGGAGTCCCAGGAGGAATGCCAGATCAATTTAAAGCTTGAAATCAAATAGCTGCAGGATTTTAGTCAACATTTTAGTAGGTGACAGTTAATAAAAATGTAGATTAGATAAACTACACCTATTACAACCAACAGCAATAAGATTTTCATGAGTTAAAAGGAAAATTCATGTCGGCCCCAGCTCTGAGGCTACCTGACCTGACAAAACTCTTTACACTCTATGTGTCAGAAAGAGAAAAAATGACAGTTGGAGTTTTAACCCAGACTGTGGGGCACTGGCCAAGGCCAATGGCCTATCTCTCAAAACAACTAGACAAAGTTTCCCAAGGCTGGCCCCCAGGTCTAAGGGCCCTAGCAGCAAAGGCCCTGTTAGCACAAGAAGCAGATAAAGTAATCCTTAGGCAAAACCTGAATATAAAGGCCCCCCCATGCTGTGGTAACTTTAATAATTACCAAAGGACATCATTGGTTAACAAATGCTAGATTAACCAAGTACCAAAGCTTGCTATGTGAAAATCCCCACCTAACCATTGAAGTTTGCAACACCCTAAACCCCACCACCTTGCTCCCGGTATCAGAGAGTCCAGTTGAACACAACTGTGTAGAGGTGTTGGACTCATTTTATTCTAGCAGGCCCAACCTCCGAGACCATCCTTAAACATCAGTAGACTGTAAGAGGTACGTGGACGGGAGTAGCTTTGCCAACCCCTGCAAAGTGACTCTGAAGAAGACAAGCCTGCTCCAGTCACACCCGGAAGTTGACTGATCCACGCACGACTGAAGCATGAGGAAACTCATCGCAGGACTCATTTTCCTTAAAATTTGGACTTGTACAGTAAGGACTTCAACTGACCTTCCTCAGACTGAAGGTTGTTCCCAGTGTATACATCAAGTCACTGAGGTAAGACAAAGGTTGCTACGGTCCTATTATTGAACAGTTACTGTAAGTGTACTGGAACTCTAAAAAGAACTTGTTTGTATAACGTTATTCTATACAAGGTATGTAGCCCAGGAAATGACCAACTTGATGTGTGTTATGACACATCTGAGCATCCCATGACTACAGTTTTTTTTTAATAAGATTAAGAACTGAAGACTGGTAGGGGCTCATAAACGATATGAGTAAAGTGTTAGCCAAAATAGAAAAAAAAAAAAAAAAAGGGGTGCCCAAACAAGTCACCTTAAAATTTGATACCTGTGCTGTCATTAATAGTAATAAGTTAGGAATAAGGGGTAGTTCTCTTAATTAGAAAAGAGGCTATATGGCAGAAAATAAGTACATCTGTCATAAATTAGGACTGTGTGGAAATAAATGCAAATACTGGTCTTGTGTCATTTAGGCCACTGGGGGGAATAAATGATGAAAAGGATCCAGTCCACCTTCAGAAAGGAAAAAAATGGCCCTTCCTGTACTAAGTGTCAATGTAGTCCCTTACAGCTAGTAGTAACTAATCCCCTTGATCCTCGCTGGAAAAAAAGAGGAGCATGTGACCTTAGGAATCAATGGGGCCAGACTGGATCCTCAAGTAAATATCTTGGTTCAAGTAGAAGTTTACAAACGCTCTCCTGAGCCAGTGTTTCAAACTTTCTATGATGAACTAAATGTGCCAGTACCAGAAATTCCAGGAAAAACAAGAAATTTGTTTTTGCAATTAGCCGAGAATGTAGCCCAGTCTCTCAGTATCACTTCATGTTATGTATGTGAAGGAAATGTAATGAGGGATCAATGGCCATAGGAAGCCTGAGAAATAGTACCTCCAGACCCAGTTCCTGATGAATTCCCAGCTCAAAAGAATCACCCTGATAATTTCTGAGTTCTAAAAGCCTCAATTATAAGACAATATTGCATAGCTAGAGAAGAAAAAGAATTCCCTCACTCCGTAGGACGACTTACTTGTCTGAGACAGAAACTGTATAGTGGTACCACAGAAACAGTCACTTGGTGGAGTTCAAATCACACAGAGAGAAATCCATTTAGTAAATTCCCAAAGCTGCAAACTGTGTGGACCCACCCGGAGTCCCACTGGGACTGGACAGTCCCCACTGGATTGTACTGGATATGTGGGCATAGAGCTTACGCCAAATTACCTGACCAGTGGGCATGTAGTTGTGTTATTGGCACTCTTAAACCATCTTTCTTCCTACTGCCCATAAAAACAGGCAAACTCCTGGGCTTTCCTGTCTATGCTTCCCACGAAAAAAGAAGCATAGCTGTAAGAAATTGAAAAAATGATAAATGGTCCCCTGAGAGAATCATACAATGTTATAGGCCTGCTTCTTAGTCACAAGATGGCTCGTGGGGATACCGGACCCCCATTTACATGATCAACCAAATCATATGGTTACAAGCTGTCTTAAAAATAATCACTAATAAAACCAGCAGAGCCTTGACTATTCTGGCCCGGCAAGAAACTCAGATGAGAAATGCTATCTATCAAAATAGATTAGCTCTCGACTACTTGCTAGCAGCTGAAGGAGAGATCTGTAGGAAATTTAACCTTACTAATTGCTGCCTACACATAAGTAATCAAGGGCAAGTAGTTGAAGACATGGTTAGAGATATGACAAAACTGGCACACGTGCCTGTGCAAGTGTGGCATGGATTTGATCCTAGAGCCATGTTTAGAAAATGGCTCCCAGACCTAGGAGAATTTAAAACTCTTATAATAAGAGTTATAATAGTAATAGGAACATACTTACTGCTCCCTTGTTTGCTGCCTGTACTTCTTCAAATGTTAAAAAGCTTCAACGCTACCTTAGTTCACTATAATGTACAAGTGTGCTATATGAATCACTATCAATCTGTCTTGCAAGAAGACATGGGTAGCGAAAATGAAAGTGAGAACTCCCACTAATAAAATGAGTGAGAGTCTCAAAAGGGGGGAATAAGGGAGGAGACCACCCTTTATATCGTCTTATGCCCAATTTCTGCCTCCAAAGACAGAAGAAATAAAAACTAAATGCAGAAATGAAATCCACAGGCAGACAGCCCAGCGCCACACCCTGGGTCTGGTAGTTAAAAATCGACCCCTGACCTAATTGGTTCTGTTATTTATAGATTACAGACATTGTATAGAAATTCACTGTGAAAATCCCTATCTTGTTTTGTTGCGATCTAATTACCGGTGCATGCAGCCCCCAGTCACATACCCCCTGCTTGCTCAATCAATCACGACCCTCTCACACGCACCCCCTTAGAGTTGTGAGCCCTTAAAAGGGACAGAATTGCCCACTCTGGGAGCTCAGCTCTTGAGACAGAAGTCTTGCCGATGCCCCCAGCTGAATAAATCCCTTCCTTCTTTAATTTGATGTCTGAGAAGTTTTGTCTGAGGCTTGTCCTGCTACAGTATGGTTTTGAAAAATGCATAGTGTCATGTATCCACAATTACAATCTCGTACAGACTATATTAATCCTCTTAAAAATCCCCTCTGCTAAACTTCTTCAATCCTCTCTCTTCTCTCTGTGCACTCCTGGAAACTGTTGACCTCTTTACCATTGCTATAATTTTGCCTTTTAGAGAATGTCATAAATTGAAGTCACACAGTATGTAGACTTTTCTGCCTGATTTCTTTCACTTAGTACTATGCATGTAATGTTATTCTCTGTGTATGCATGTTCCATAGTTTGTTTATTCATTCACCTATTGATGGGCATCTTAGTTGCTTTCAGTTTTTAGCAATTATGAATAAAAATTCTATAAACATTCACGTGCAGATTTTTTTGTGAAGATAAAATTTCCAGTAATTTGGGTAAATTTCTAAAAGAGTGATAACTGAACTATATGGGAAGACTATGCTTATCTTTGTAAGAAACTGCCAAACTGTCTTTCAAAGTGGCTATGTCATTTTGCATTTATATTAGTCCCTTCTTACACTACTGTAAAGACTCTACCTGAGAGTGGGTAACTGATAAAGAAAAGAGATTTCATTGACTCACAGTTTCACATGGCTGGGGAGGCCTCAGAAAGCTTACAATTTTGGCAGAAGGTGAAGAGGAAGCAGACACCTTCATCACAAGGTGGCAGGAGAGAGAGAGAGAGTGAAGAGGATCACACTAAACAGATCAACAGAATTCTATCAAAAGAACAGCAAATGGGAAGTCCACTCTCATGATTCAATCACTTCCCACCAGGCCACTTCCTCAACATGTGGGGATTACAGTTTGGGATGAGATCTGGGTGGTCACACAGAACCAAGCTATATTATTCTGCCCCTGTGCCCTCCCAAATCTCATGTCTTTTTCACATTTCAAAATCCTCATGCCTTACCTGCTTTTTGTTTGTTTATTTGCTTCTATTAATGGTAATTCTTTGTATGATATCATTTCTTGCCTTGATAGGATCTTTATTAACTTAACTATTTATGTAGATATAAATATAGAGTTATGTAACTACATACATACATAGGTATGCAAATCCATCTACAGTCTCAGTCCTGCAATGTCAACATTCATATTTACATTTTCTGCAATTAGTAAGGTCCAATTTTCTGCTAAATGAAAGAATAAGTGACTGGTAATAATCATGACTTAGAGATAAAAAATCACATCAAATCAAAGCTTTTCTTAGTTATTTAACGTTATTAACTCCTCTTCTAAGATTTTGACATCCTGTAGAATAACAGGAACTGCAAGAGTAATAATACTGGTCTATGAATCTTTTATGTATTTTGTGAAGTAATTTATTAAAAAAAAAAAAACCCTGCAAATAGCAAACAACTACTGTTCAACAATGGCAAGTTAATATTTTATGTTTATTCACCTCTTTACTTTTATGCAGGCTGTAAAAGTATTATTCGTTTTTTTAAATAGCTTTAGCTCCATTGTCAGCTAAAGTTTTAAATAATGCAGTTATAAATTACTTCATTATCTTCTTAAATTATTTTCTTTTCTGATATGAAGTCCAGATTAAATCACAAACAGCACAATTGCTTTCTCTAGTCATAGACTTGCAAACATTCATATCTCACAAAAGTATTCTATTTGTTACCAGAGCGTATAGTTGTGTGGATTAAGATTGCTCAAGGAAAAATGTTAACTTTTACTGACAAAACAACTAAGGGTGCTTGCCCAGTTGATGGCTGATAAATAAAGTCATCTTGATATACAAAGGCAAATCATTAATATACAGATAGAATTGATATAGCACAAATAAAATGATTATTGCTTTAAAGAGTAGAACTAGCATAAGTATTTTATATATATATATATATATATGGTGTTTGCAGAGAGCTTCATTAAAATGGAAATTGGATTTTCATTGAGAGTAGAAAAAATAATAATTTCAGGCAAATTCATTGTTGCATATATCTATGATGTGTGTTTGCAGCATTATTTTAGCTACATAATCGGTTTTCTTCCCAAGTCAAAGGCCCCAATTTTCATTCAGTACAAAGCAAATAAAAATATATATATTATTGAGAGTTATGAAAAACAAATGCATGTAGCATACATGTATGCATGTTTCATGTGTGTATGCATGTAGCATTCATGTTGTATATGTGTTGCATGTATGTAGCATGAACATAGTATTCATATAGCATGCATGTAGTATGCATGTAGGATATATTTCAAATGTTCTATGCATATAGTGTATGTGTAGTATACATGTCATTTGTGTGTAGAAGTGTACATATGGTAAACACATAGAATACACATAGCATACACATGAATGTGAGATGCATACTGCAAACATGTTACATGCATGTGGCATGTATGCAGTTTGTATGTAGTATGCATGTTTCTGTAAATAAAATATCTTGTATTTGTTAATTTTTCTACCGTTATTTAAATAATCATATTAAGTCTCCTTTCACCTATTTTAAGGAATAATAATTATATATTCCAAATTACATATTTTTAATTCAACTCACCTGATCATGGCTATTAGATTATTAATGGATAATTATACCTTAACTATTCCCTAATAGTTTGTTAGAGATTTGTGCAACTGGAGATGGTCAAATTCAATAGTCGCTCATGAAAAGTGGGTAGAATAATTATTCATTCAGGGTCATCTCTGTAAAAAGGGACCACCAAGTAAGCTTATCAGTTCAGGGGCTGTGAAAAGATATTCTGTCTTCAGTATTAACAGAGCGAACAGAATAGACATGTTCCCAATAAATATTTCTTGAATAAATGAATAAAATGAGATGTATACACTAATGCATGCAATTTGAGGTTCTGGAACATCTACCATGCCTTACTTCATTTAGAAAAGCAGAAATATTCTAAGCTGAAGGTCAGAACAAAGATTGCACACTAATAATTATCTGGCATTACTAGACCCAAAGTTTTCTCTTTTTTTTTTTAAGTTCTGGGATACATGTTCTGAATGTGCAGGTTTGTTACCTAGGTATAAATGTGCCATGGTGGTTTGTTGCACCTATCAACCTGTCATCTAGGTTTTAAGCTGCACGTACATTAGATATTTGTCCTAATGCTCTCCTTCCCCTTGCCGCCCACTCCCCAAGAGGACCTGGTGTGTAATGTTCCCTCCCTATGTCCGTGTGTTCTCACTGTTAAACTCCCACTTATGAGTGAGAACTTGCGGTGTTTGGTTTTCTGTTCCTGTGTTAGTTTGCTGAGGATCATGGTTTCCAGCTTTATCCATGTCCCTGTAAAGAACATGAAACCATTATTTTTTATGGCTGAGTAGTATTTCATGATGTATGTGTGCCACATTCTCTTCATCCAGTGTATCATTGATAGGCATTTGGGTTTGTTCCACGTCTTTGTTATCGTAAATAGTGCTGCAATAAACATATGTGTGCATGTGTCTTTAGAGTAGAATGATTTATAATCCTCTGGGTATATACTCAGTAATGGGATTGCTGAGTCAAATGGTATTTCTGGTTCTAGATCCTTGAGGAATCACCATATTGTTTTCCACAATGGTTGGACTAATTTACACTCCCACCATCAGTACAAAAGCATTCCTGTTTCTCTTCATCCTTGCCAGAATCTGTTGTTTCCAGACTTTTTAATGATGACCATTCTAACTGGTGTGAGATGGTATCTCATTGTGGTTTTGATTTGCATTTCTCTAATGACCAGTGATGATGAGCTTTTTTTCATATGTTTGTTGGCAACATAAATGTCTTCTTTTGAGAAGTGTCTCTTCAGCCACTTTTTAATGTGTTTGTTTATTTTTCTTGTACATCTGTTTAAGTTCTTTGTAGATTTGGCATATCGGACCTTTGTCAGATGGATAGATTGCAAAAATTTTCTTCCATTTTGTAAGTTGCCTGTTCACTCTGATGATAGTTTATTTTGTTGAGCAGAAGCTCTTTAGTTTAACTAGATCCCATTTGTCAATTTTGGCTATTGTTGCCTTTGCTTTTGGTGTTTTAGTCATGAAGTCTTTGCCCATGCCTATGTCCTGAATGGTATTGCCTGTGTTTTCTTCTAGGGTTTTTATGATTTTAGGTTTTATGTTTAAGTATTTAATCCATCTTGAGTTAATTTTTGTATAAGGCATAATGAAGGCATCTAGTTTCTGTTTTCTGCCTATGGCTAGTCAGTTTTCCTAGCTCCACTTATTAAATAGATAATCCTTTCTGCATTGCTTGTTTTTGTCAGGTTTGTCAAATATCATATAATTGTAGATGTGTGGTGTTATTTCTGAGTCCTCTGTTTTGTTCCATTGGAGATGAGAGAGGGCATCCTTGCCTCGTGCCAGTTTTCAAAAGGAATTATTGCAGATTTTTTCCATTCAGTATGATATTAGCTGTGGGTTTGTCATAAACAGCTCTTAAAATTTTGAGATATGTTCCATCAATACCTAGTTTACTGAGAGTTTTTATCATGAAGGGGTGTTGACTTTTATTGAGGGCCTTTTCTGCATCTATTGAGAAAAGTATGTGGTTTTTCTCATTGGTTCTGTTTATGTGATGGATTACATTTATTGATTTGCATATGTTGAACCAGCTTTGCATCCCAGGGATAAAGCCAACTTGATCATAATGGATAAGCTTTTTGACATGCTGCTGGATTCGGTTTGCCGGTATTTTATTGAAGATTTTTGCATCTCTGTTCATTAGAGATATTGGCCTGAAACTGCGTTGTTGTTGTGTCTCTGCCAGGTTTTGGAATCAGGATTATGCTGGCCTTGTAAATGAGTTAGGGAGGAGTCCTTGTTTTTCTATTGTTTAGGATAGTTTCAGAAGGAATGGTACCAGCTCTTCTTTGTAACTCTGGTAGAATTCCACTGTGAATCCACGTGGTTCTGGGCTTTTTTTGATTGGTAGGCTATTAATTATTGCCTCAATTTAAAGAAAAAAAGAGAAGAATCAAATAGACTCAATAAAAAAAAATGATAAAGGGGATATCACCACTGATCCCACAGAAATACAAACTGCCATCAGAGAATAATGTAAACACCTCTATGCAAATAAACTAGAAAATCTAGTAGAAATGGATACAATCCTAGACACATACACCCTCCATGACTAACCCAGGAAGAAGTCTAATCCCTGAACAGATCTCAAGTCTTCAAATAAAACTTTGAGAATAGTTTGCACACTTGTGAGAATTTTTCTTTAAAATAAAAATAAATATTAAAAATATATACATCAATTCCTTTCCTTTTGACCTGTACCATTAAAAAATGGTCATTTCACTAGTCAACTGTAACCCAGGAGAAGAAAAAAAAATCTATAAAATATTTGGGATTATTTTAATATTGGCTGTTAAGTAAACTTATTCTTGGGACTGTTGAAGGCAATCAGGGACTGTGGCAGCAAGTCATTTCCTGAGTGAGACCTCAAAATTACTTTGCTACTATTCCTCTAATTTCAACTGTGCACAGTATATGGCTGGTCTAAAAAACAACTATTTTTTTTTTGTTCTTTTTTGTTAAAAAATGAATTAGGGGAATGATCAACAGTGTCAAATACTGTTGAAAGGGAAAGCATCCAATAATCAAAATACGTCCATTTCATTTACTTACATGGAATTAATGAGTAAGCTTTTTGAGGCAATTAGGGATGAAAATAAAACAAATTTGTAAAGACAGAATATAGAAAATAGAAACATTGAGTTTAGCTAGTTCTTCTAAGGATGACTGTGAAACTTAGGAAAGGAATAGAATTCCAGTTACAGGAAGTTTTGTTTATGTGTTTCTTTTATTTTTTGTTTATATGTTATATTTATGTATTTTTTTTTAAGTTTTAGGTTTTGTCAGTATCTAGTAGGTGTATGTAATTATGGGGTAGATGAGCTATTTTGATACAGGTGTACAATGCATGATAAGCCCATCAGGGTAAATGGGTATCTACCACCTCAAGCATTTTTTCCTTTCTTTGTGTTAAAAACAATTCATTTACACTCTTTTAGATATTTTAAAATGTACATTAAATAATTGTTGACTGTATTCACCCTGTTGTGCTATCAAATACTAGATCTTATTCATTTTAACTAGCTATATTTTCATACACAGTAACTATTCATACTCCCCTGACCCACCCCTGACTACGTTTCCTATTCTCTGGTAACCATCATTCATTCTATTATCTATCTCCATGAGTTCAATTGTTTTAATATTTAGTCCCCACAAATAACTGAGGGTTTGTGAAGTTTTTCTTCCTGTGCTTGGCTTATTTTATTTGACATAATTTCCTCCATTTCCATCCATGCTGTTGCAAATAACAGGATCTCACTCTTTTAATGGCTGACTAGTACTCCACTGTTTCTCTGTACCACAGTTTTTTTAATCCATTCAATTGATGAAGGACATTTACGTTGCTTCCAAATCTTGACTGTTGTGAGTAGTGTTGCAGTAAGTATGGGAATGCAGATACCTCTTCAACACATAATTTTCTTTCTCCTCAGTACATACCTAGTAGTGGAATTTCTGGATGATATGGTAGATCTAATTTTAGTTTTTGTGGAATCTCTAAACTGTTCTTCACAGTGATCGTATTAATTTACATTCCCACCAAAATTGTTTAAGATTTCCCTTTTCTCACCTTCCTCATTTGTTATTGCCTGTCTTTTGTATAAAAGTCATTTTAACTGGGGTGAGATGATATTTCATTATAGGATTGATCTGCATTTCTCTAATGATCTATGATTTTATATCTGTTTTTACATATCTGTTTTCCATCTGTAGATCTTCTTTTGAGAAATGTCTGTTCACATCTTTTGCCTATTTTTAATTGAATTATTATATTTTTCCTGTTGAGTTGTTTGAGTTCCTTTTACCTTCTGGCTATTAATCCCTTTCCAGGGGGAGAGTTTGCAAATATTTTCTCCCATTCTGTATGTTGTCTCTTCACTTTGTTGATTGCTTCCTTTGCTATGCAGAAGCTTTTAACTTGATGCAATGCCATGTATCCACTTTTGCTTTTGTTACCTGTACTTTTTGGGTCTTACTAGAAGAATTTTCACCCAGACCAATGTTCTGGAGAATTTACCAGTGTTTTCTTTCACTAGTTTCAGAGTTTGAGGAACTTGAGTTGAGATTCAATTCATTTTGATATGATTATTGTTTATGATGAGAGATATGGATCTAGTTTCATTCTTCTGAATATGCATATCCAGTTTTCCCAGCACCATTTATAGAAGAGACTGTACCTTCCCTAATGTGTGTTCTTGGTACTTTTGTCAAAAATCATTCACTGTGAATGTGTGAATTGATTACTGGGTTATCTATTCTGTTCCATTGGTCTATGTGTCTATTTTTTATGCCAATACTATACTTTTTGGTTACTATAGCTCTATGGTATAATTTGAAGTCAAATAACAGGAATTCTTCCAGTTTTGTCCATTTTGCTCAGGACAGTTTTCATCATTCTGAGTCTTTTGTGGTTCCATATAAATTTTAGGATTTTTTAAATTTTGTATTTCTGTGGTATTTCTTATTTCACTGGTATTTTGATAGGGATTGCACCGAATCTGTAGATTGATTTGAAGAATATGGATTTTTTAACAATATTGATTCTTCCAATTTATGAACATGAAACAGTTTTCCATTTACTTGTGTTCTTTTCAAATTTTTGCATCAATGTTTTAGAGTTTTTATTGCAGAAACCTTTCACATATTTGGTTATGTTAACTGCTATGTATTCTGTTTTATTTGTAGCTACCGTAAATTCTATTACTTTCTTAATTTCTTTATCAGATTGTTCCCTGCTGTCATATAGAAGTGCTACTGAATTTTGTATGTTGATTTTGTATCCTGAAACTTTACTGAATGTGTTTATCAGTTCTAATAGTTTTTTTAGTAATGTCTTTAGGTTTTTCCAAATATAAGATCATATCATCTGCAAACAAGGGTAATTAGATTGTCTCCTTTTCATTTGAAAGCTCTTCATATCTTTCTCTTGTCCAATTGCTCCAGCTAGGACTTTCAGGGCTATGCTGAATAAAAGTGGTGAAAGTGGGCGTCCTTGTGTTCTATCAGATCTTAGAGGAAGGGTTTACAGTTTTTCCCATTCTATATGATATTAGCTGTGGGTCTGTTCTATATGGCTTTTATTGGGTTGAGATATGTTCTTTCTATATCCATTTTTTTTTTTTTTCTTCAGACGGAGCTTTGCTCTTGCTGCCCAGGTTGAAGTACAATGGAGCGATCTTGGCTCACTGCAACCTCTGCCTCCTGGACTCAAGAGATTCTCCTGCCCCAGCCTCCTGAGTAGCTGGGATTACAGGCATATGCCACCATGCCAGGCTAATTTTTCTTTTCTTTTCTTTTTTTTTTTGTAGAGATGGTGTTTCTTCCACGTTAGCCAGGCTGGTCTCGAACTCCCAACCTCAGGCAAGTCCCTGCCTTGACCTCCCAAAGTGCTGGGATTACAGTCTTGAACCACTGTGCCCAGCCTATATCTAGTTTTTTTAGGGCTATTTTTTATTATGAAAGGATGTTGAATTTTATCAAATGTTTTTTTCAGCATCAATTAAAATGATCATATAGCTTTTGTCCTTCATTCAGTTGATTGATCTGAGTATCTGAGTATGTTGAACCATCCTTGTAGTCCTGGGAAACAACCCCATTGGGTCACAATGAATGATCTTTGTAATGTGCTGCTATAGAATTTGGTTTGGTAGTATTATGTTAAGGATTTTGGTATCAATGTTCAACACAGATATTGTCATGTGTTTTATTATTTATTTATTTATTTTTGGTGTGTCGTTTCTAGTTTTTGGTATCAAGGTAATACCAGCCTCATAGAATGAGTTTGGATGTACTCTGTCCTCCTCTACATTTCAGAATAGCTTGAGAAGGATGAGTAATCATTTTTCTTTAAATGTTTGGTAGAATTCAGCAGTGAAGCTACCAGGTCCTGGGCTTTTCTTTGCTGGGAGAGTTTTTATTATAGCTTTGATCTTACTTTTTATTGGTCTGTTCAAGTTTCTTATTTCTTTCTGGTTCAATCTTGGTAACTGGTATGTGTCTACAAATTTATCTATTTTTTCTAGGTTTTCCAATTATTGTTACATAGTTGCTTATGGTGGCCTCCATTGATCCTTTGGATTTCTGTGTTATTGGTTGCAATGTCTCCTTTTTCATCTTTGTTTTATTTCTTTGGGTCTTCTCTCTTATATTTATTTGTTTGTTTATTTATTTATTTATTTATTTTTGATTTTTACATTTACTTTAATTTACATTTTAACAAAATATATACAAATATTGTGTGCTATGAATGCATTTTGCAGTTTTTAAATCCTCTCTGTCATTACTGTCCATGGAACAAAAATCATGTGAAAATTAAAATCTCTGGCTATCTTCCCTGGAAGAAAAGGAATCAGTAGGGAAGTGTATTCAGTCTTAAGTCTTGGACTGTGCATTTGCCTTTCCTTGAAGGGGTGGCCTGTCCCTCCCCACCTGTGGGCATTTCTCGTCAGGTGGGACAAGAGACTGAGAAAAGAAAGAGACACAGAGACAAAGTATAGAGAAAGAAAAGTGAGCCCAGGGGACATGCACTCAGCATATGGAGGACCCGCGCCAGGACTGGTCTCTGCGTTCCCTCAGTATTTATTGATCATTATGTCTACCATCTCAGAGAGGGGGATGTGGCAGGACAACAGGGTAATAGTGGGGAGAGGGTCAGCAGGAAAAAATGTGAACAAAGATCTCTGTGTCATAAATAAGCTTAAGGAAAGGTGCTGTGCCTTGATGTGCATGTGCTAGCATGTCTCACCTCCAGCTCTAAGGTGATTTTCTCCTATCTCAGTAAATAGAACATACAGTCGGGTTTTACACTGAGACATTCCATTGCCCAGGGAGGAGCAGGAGACAGATGCCTTCCTCTTATCTCAACTGCAAAGAGGCCTTCCTCATTCACTAATATTCCCCAGCACAGATCCTTTAGGGGTGTTGGGCTGGGGGATGGTCAGGTCTTTCCTTTCCCAGGAGGTCATATCTCAGGCTATAACATGGGAAGTAACCTTGGACAATACCTAGCTTTCCTAGGCAGAGGTCCCTGCTGTGTCCTGTAGGGTATTGTATCCCTTGGTATTTGAGATTAGAGAATGGCAATGACTTTTAAAAGGCATACTGCCTTCAAGCACTTTTTTAACAAAGCACATCCGGCATAGCCTTAAATCCATGAAACCTTGAGTCAACACAGCACATGTCTCTGCGAACACAGGGTTGGGGCTAGGGTTACAGAATAACAGCATCTCAAGGCAGAAGAATTTCTCTTAGTACAGAACAAAATGGACTCTTTTATGTCTACTTCTTTCTACATAGAAACAGTAACAGTCTGATCTCTCTTTCTTTTCCCCACATTTCCCCCTTTTCTTTTCGACAAAATCGCCATCATCATAATGGCCCGTTCTCGATGGTCGCTATCTCTTTGGAGCTGCTGGGTACACCAAAGAGAAATATCTGAGACTTTTAAGACCCTACTGTGAAGTGAAGCATTGAGATATAGCAAAAATAAGGTCTCATTGTGGGGTTTTGAGGAGGGCAGCCTGGGAAGAATTGCAGATGTTGAATTTATGGGGCAGAGATATTTCTTTCATTTTAATGGGACTAGAGTTGGCCCATGGTGTTTAACAAAGATTTATTTATTATTTATTAGATGCCACAGTCATGTGAATGGGAGAATACCTTTGAACAGACAAACTTAATCCCACTCATCTGGAACCTATCACATGGTGAAGTGATGACAAATTTGCTGAGTGTCACAATGAAATACAGTGTTACACACACACACAGCATGTGATAGAGGAATTCAGCCAGTCTCAGTATTCATGAATGTCTTCTCTGATATAATGTGTAGTATAACTATAGTTAGTAATATTATATTACATACTACAAATTTCCAAAAGGGTATTTTTCAAGTGCTTTTACCACACACACACACACACACACACACACACACACACACACACACACACACAGAAACTATATGAAAAGATGAATATGTTAATTTGCTTAACTCTAATAATCATTTCACAGTATATATAGACATCACATCATTTTCTATACAGTAAGTATATACAATAAAAAAAGAAATATTTGCATTAAGTTGAGGTTAACTAGGCAAAAAATTGAGAGTAGGGCTAAGATTTCAGGCATCTTGTAAATCTCTATAGGTAGAAAATGTGTTATTCAGAGACCTCAGAGAAAATCAATATAGATAAAGAGAACATGTTGGATGGTGAGGTGTTAAAAAAATGAGATGAAGGAGTACTTAAAAGTGATAAGATAGAAAAGTTATTTAGTGTCCAGATAATTTAAGAATTCTAGAAACAGGTAAGCTATTGAGACAGCATTTTAAATGTGGTAAAAAAGAAAAACAAAGCAAAACAAAAAAGTTTTGTTTTGTTTTGTTTAGACAGAGTCTTACTCTGTTCCCCAGGCTGGAGAGCAGTGGCACTATCGCAGCTCACTGCAACCTCCACCTCTCAGCAATTCTCCTGCCTCAGCCTCCTGAGTAGTTGGGATTACAGGCACCAACCACCATGTCTAGCTAATTTTTGTTTTAGTAGAGATGGGTTTCATCATGTTGGCCTGGCAGGTCTCAAACTCCTGACCTCATGATCTGCCCACTTTGGCCTCCCAAAGTGCTGGGATTTCAAGCATGAGCCACCGTGCCTGGTCAAAAAATATTTTAAAGCAAATGGAGTAATAAGCTTTGATGCATATATGCAAAATATCACAATAGTAAATTAATGGTAGGGGGAAAAGTGAGAGAAACAAGACTGAAAATCAAAAGCCAAATAGCAAGATGATATTACAGAAAGTTAGGCATAAAGTGTGAGCCTTTATAAGAGTTTTAGCGTCTACCATGGAAAGTTGTAGAAGTTTTCAGAGAAGATAGGAAATTAAAACTGACTGTTCTGGGAAGAAGGGCAGACCCCTGTAGTTCATTCCGTAATAGAATGCAGAAGAGTACATCTTGGTGAACTAATATGCATGTGATTTACTTTGATTGACCCAGTTCATTCAGTTTGTTTTTAGAAAACATATATCTAAATTTCTTGCTTGGAGATAAGTATTTTTTTTTTTTTAATTGAGATAGAGTCTTGCTCTGTCACCCAGGCTGTTTACATCCTAGGTGTCATTCCTACAACCTGCTGTATTACATATTTCTCAGACATAAACCTCTCCTCCATTATGCAAATGAATTAAGTTCTTCCATTGCTACCCAGGCTTTAGAAACTGTCTTAGCTGTATTTTTCTTCATTCTACTTTATAGCTTCTACAACCCTATCTTCTTCTGTTTTCACCCATGTAATATGGAGACTTCTATGCTTATTGAACATCTATTCTCCTCTTTTTATTGTTGTCCAGTTAGAAGACAGAATTTTCTATGTTCTTTTGCAACTAGTTTCAGTTACATGACCAAGTTCTGGCCAATACAATTTAAGCAGGATTATTGCGT
The DNA here is from genome assembly GCF_000951035.1 of Colobus angolensis palliatus. Classification (NCBI taxonomy): domain Eukaryota; kingdom Metazoa; phylum Chordata; class Mammalia; order Primates; family Cercopithecidae; genus Colobus; species Colobus angolensis. Next base: position 480,193 of record NW_012116489.1, read on the forward strand.
GGAGTTTCTAGGGAGAGTACTTAAAACAGATGGAGGTTCATTATCTTTTCCCTTATTCTATTTTATTTGTATATTGTTAAATGTATTTTTATCTAACAGTTTTGTGCCACTAATTATTTTCTTTATTTAAACCATATTGTGTTTAGGAGTGTATTCATTTTGCACCATTTTATGGATGAGAGAAAATAACAGCATTTCATACTTTGCTTCACGTTTAACAACTGCTTGAGCTATGGATATTTGGCAGGAGCCACTCTTTTAGGAGGAGCCACCAACCTGGACCATGAGTGTGAGGACCATGCCTGAGGGAAAGCAAAGGAGGCTCATTCCAAGATGATTTCATCAAGACCACACAATCACCATGGTCTGTAAAATGCAGTGAGAAATAATTCTGTACCTATTTTAGGTTACTCACAATGTTGAATGCTAGCCAAGCAATCATATTTCTTATAGTTTCATGATTTCTCAAGGACCTTATTTATTAAAAAGGATTGATGCCTCTTTCACTCACTACTGTCATTTTAACTGGATCTGGGAATAAACATATGTGCCTAACTTGCCATTTTGAAATAGGGCCCCTGTCAGTTAATTTTGACTTAAATTCTCATACAGAAATAAAACATGTATAAATATTGTACACATCAAACTCAATGACTTTTCACAGAGTAAGAAATTCCCATGTGTGACCACAACCTAAAACAAGAAATATATTATTTTACCAATGATTCAGAAACCTATGATACCTGCTTCTAATTACAACATCCTGTGTTCTCCATGAAGATGGCTATCCTGAAGTCTAACACCATAAATAGTTTTGCCTACTTTTGAAATTTATATAATTGAATTTAAATATTTATAAGAGTCAACCATATAACTATGTGCTTTATTTATTTTAATTACTGTAAGGGATTCCATGAAATATAACTTTAAGTAAATCTTTGGTATGTGAAATAAAACGATATCACTTATATTATATATTAAAAACTATCTTCATTGTCTTGGAGTAGGAGAAGGATTTCTTGAAAAACAAGGCACTAATGATGGAGCAATTGCTTTAAATTAATTCATAAAGAGTATGAAATTACAAGCCATATAATAGTATGAATTGAGATTGTAAAAAAGAATATGCATAAACACACACATACACACACACACAAGAAGGGTTTCTACACGTTTACAAAAATACTATCAATTTAGTGGAATTCATGTTGCTTTATATTCTTGCCAATAGTTGATATTTTTATTATTCATTCTACCTATATATTATCTATTATCTATCTATCTCTCATCTATCTATCTATCATCTATCTATCTATCTATCTCTCATCTATCTATCTACTATCATGTTCATTTTAGCCTTTCTGAAGGCTAAATTTTATCTTGACTTTAATTCACACTTTGCTGACAAGTAATGATTAGTAGCACATTTTCATATGTTGATTGGCCATTTAAACCATTTTCTTCAACATTCTGCTGTGTTATCTTTCTTATAACAAGTATACATATGGGTAGAGGTCTGTTTCTGACTATTGTATGTCATTCTTCTATTTGCCTAATCTTGCCAAAACAAAACAAGATAATCATTGCTTTAATTACTATAAATTAATTACAAGTTTTATTTTGTGGTAGTCTTACTCTTCCAACTATTTTTAATTTTAATGTTTTTTTGGTTATTTCTGTACATTTGTATTTCAATATACATTTTAGAATATCTTTGACAGTTCCTATAGAATTACTGCTGGAATTTTACTGTGAGTAGATTTAAATTATTTTCTGATTTAGACAAAATCAGCGCCTTTACAATATTTAGTCTTTCAATTCATTTACATAGTTAATTATTATGTTAATTAACATAATTAACATAATATAATTATAACATAGTTATAATTATAATTCTTTATATTCTCACAAAAATATAAATTTTTTATTGCTAAACAGGCTTTTGTGGCATGTCTTCCTAGTTAATTTCAAATGTTTAATTATATTAAATATCTTGTTTATAATTTCATTTTAGAAAGGTCTTTTTCCGACAGACAGAAATATAGTTGTTGTATATTGAACTTGGAGCCAGTAAACACATTTAAATCATTTATTGATGCTAATAACTTTTCTGTGCGATTTTTTTAGACTTCCAGTGGATAAAAGCATACCATCTTCAATAAAAATAAGTTTAATACAATCCAATTTATCTGACTTTTCTTTTATTCTTAGGGATGCTATATATACTTCTGCCTACTGGAAGGTCATAATGACATCCCACAATATTGCCATCTAGGAGTATACTTTTTTCTAATTTCTATAACCTGCTATAATAATTATTATTGTTCTCCTGCCTCAGCCTCCCGAGTAGCTGGGACTATAGGCGCCCTCCACCTCGCCCGGCTAGTTTTTTGTATGTTTTTTTTTAGTAGAGACGGGGTTTCACCATGTTAGCCAGGATGGTCTCGATTTCCTGACCTCGTGATCCGCCAATCTCGGCAGGAGAATGGCGTGAACCCGGGAGGCGGAGCTTGCAGTGAGCTGAGATCCGGCCACTGCACTCCAGCCCGGGCGACAGAGCGAGACTCCATCTCAAAAAAGAATAAAAATAAAAATAAAAAAATAAAATGCATTCATATTGGAAAAAAAAAATAATAATTATTATTGTTATAGTTACAATAACTATTATAACTATTAACCCTACTGTGGTTATTTTTGCATAGGCTGTAGCCTCCTCCAATGAAATAATAAGGAGGACCAGGCTATTGGCATACTTATTTTGGAACCACTAACTATGAAAGATCTTTTAAAATATAGCCCTTAAAAAAACTGCTTTCTACAAGCTATTTTAGTAGATATACTTAATCAGGTTAACTATATTCTCATTTATTTGCAGCTTGCAGAGGACTTTTTAGTTATTTGTTCCTTTAAACCTATTCCATCCTATAAAATTATTTTTCTTCATATTTTTGAATTATTATATGAATTTTCCACCTTTTATTTTGTTAATTTGATAAATAACTTTGATTGAAGTTTGACTGTTATATTCACCATGTATTCCAGGAACACATTATATATAATTAGAATGTATTACACTTTTTTATATATACTTTAAGTTCTGGGATACATGTGCAGAACGTGCAGGTTTCTTATATAAGTATATATGTGCCACGGTGGTTTGCTGCACTCATCAACCCGTCATCTAGATTAGGTATTTCTCCTAATGCTATTCCTCCCCTAGCCCCTCAATCACCAACAGGTCCTGGTGCATGATGTTCCCCTCCCTGTGTCCATGTGTTCTCCTTGTTCAACTCCCACTTATGAGTGAGAACATGTGGTATTTGGTTTTATGTCCCTGTGCTGGTTTGCTGAGAATGATGGTTTCCAGCTCCATTTATGTCCCTGCAAAGGACATGAATTCATTCTTTTTTATGGCCGCATTTCCATGGTGTATATTTTCCACATTTTCTTTATCCAGTCTATCATTGATGGACATTTGGGTTGGTTCCAAATTTTTGCTATTGTGAATAGTGCTACAGTAAACATATTTGTGCAAGTGTCTGCAGAGTAGAAAGATTTATAATCCTTTGGGTATATACCCAGTAATGGGATTGCTGAGTCAAATGGTATTTTTGGTTCTAGATCCTTGAGGAATTGCCACACTGTCTTTCACAATGGTTGAATTAATTTACACTCCCACCAACAGTGTAAATGTGTTCCTGTTTCTCCACATCCTTTCCAGCATTGATGGCTTCCTGACTTTTTAGTGATCGCTATTCTAACTGGCATGAGATGGTATCTCATGGTGGTTTTTATTTGCATTTCTGTAATGACCAGTGATGATGAGCTTTTTTTAATATGCTTTTTGGCCAAATAAATGTATTCTTTTGAGAAGTGCCTGTTCATATTCTTCACTCACTTTTTGATGAGGTCGTTTTTTTTCTTGTAAATGTGTTTAAGTTCCTTGTAGATTCTGGATATTAGAGTTCATCAGATGGATAAATTGCAAAAATTTTCTGCCATTCTCTACGTTGTCTGTTCACTCCAATGATAGTTTCTTTTGCTGTGCAGAAGCTCTGCAATTTGATTAGATCCCATTTGTCAATTTTGGCTTTTGTTGCCATTGCTTTTGGTGTTTTAGTCATGAAGTGTTTGCCCATGCCTATGTCCTGAATGATATTGCCTAGGTTTCCTTCTTGGGTTTTTATGACTTTAGGTTTTACATTTAAGTCTTTAATTCATTTGAGTTCATTTGTGTATAAGGTGAAAGAAGGAGTACAGTTTCTGTTTTCTGTATATGGCTAGTCAGTTTTCCCAACACCATTCATTCAATAGAAAATGCTTTCCCCATTGCTTGTTTTTGTCAAGTTTGTCAAAGATCAGATGGTTGTAGATGTGTGGCATTATTTCTTAGGCCTCTGTTTTGTCCCATTGGTCTACATATTTGTTTTGGTACCAGTACCATGCTGTTTTGCTTACTACAGTCTTGTAGTATAGTTTGAAGTCTGGTACTGTGATGCCTCAGCTTTTTTCTTTTTGCTTAGAATTGTCTTGGCTATACGGGCTCTTTCTTGGTTCCATATGATATTTAAAGTAGTTCTTTCTAATCTGCAAAGGAAGTCAATGGTAAGTTGATGGGGACAGCATTGAATCTATAAATTAATTTGGACAGTATGACTATTTTCACCAGGTTGACTTTTATCCATGAACATGGTATGTTCACTAACCTAAATATATATGCACCCAATACAGGAGCATCCAGATTCATAAAGCAAGTTCTTAGAGACCTACAAAGAGACTTAGTCTCTCCACACAATAGTAGTGGGAGACTTTAACACCCCACTGTCAATATTAGACAGATCAATGAGACAGAAAATTAACAAGGATATCCAGGACTTGAACTCAGCTCTGCACCAAGCGGACCCAATAGACATCTACAGAACTCTCTACCTCAAATCAACAGAATGGCACTTATTCTAAAATCGACCACATAATTGGAAATAAAACACTCTTCAGCAAATGCAAAAGATTGGAAATCATAACAAGCAGTCTTACAGACCACAGTGCAATCAAATTAGGACTCAGGTTTAAGAAACTCACTCGACCGGGCGCAGTGGCTCACGCCTATAATTCCAGCACTTTGGGAGGCTGAGGTGGGTGGATCACAAGGTCAGGAGATTGAGACCATCCTAGCCAATGTGATGAAACCCCGTCTCTACTAAAAATACAAAAAATTAGCCAGGCGTAGTGGCGGGCACTTGTAGTCCCAACCACTTGGGAGTTTGAGGCAGGAGAATGGTGTGAACCTGGGAGACAGAGCTTGCAGTGAGCGGAGATGATGCCACTGCACTCCAGCCTGGGCAACAGTGAGACATTGTCTCAAAAAAATAAAAAAATAAAAAAATAAAAAATAAAAAACCTCACTCAAAACCGCACAACTACATGGAAAATGAACAACCTGTTCCTGAATAACTGCTGGGTAAATAATGAAATTATGACAGAAATAAATAAGTTATTTGAAACCAATGAGAACAAAGACACAATGTATCAGAATCTCTGGGACACAACTAAAGCAGTGTTTAGAGGGAAATTTATTGCACTAAATGCCCACAAGAGAAAGAGGGAAAGATCTAAAAAGGACAACCTAACATCACAATTGCTCTTTTTATATATTGATTGAACATGGGCTGTGTTTTCATTTGCGTTTATTATTTTATATATATTTCAGACTATGATATAGGATGTATCAGATTTCTAGTTGTTTTACATTCTAGAGGACTGACTCTTAGAATTGCTAATTTTTATTTTTTTTGTTAGTGATGCCTTTGCCTTAATGTTGACATTGTTTCACATTAATATGGCCACAATAGCTTTCTTGTGTTTTATGTTTTCAGGTCATTTTTTTTTTCTTTTGGTTTTGAACTTTCTCATATTAAAAGCATGTACCCTGTAAGAAACACAGAATTGTTTTAATTTACTTTTGTATCTGTTCTGACAAAGTTTGTCTTTTAATTGGAATATTAACTCCGTTTATATTTAATGTAAATGTATTTTTATTTTATTTATTTCTTATTTCTATGCTTAGATTTTCTATTTGCTGCTATTTTCTATTAGCTACTAGTTTCTATTTCTCCTGTTTCTAGTTCTATTTGGTTTTTCAATCTGAAATTTATTTTCAATTAATTATTATTAATAATAATTTATATATGTATACCTTTTCAATATTTTTTCCTATTAACTTGAAACTTTAGTTTCAAGTATCACTACAATATGTCAGCAGTTCTGAAAAATTTGCCTGCATTTTTTAATCTAAGAAGTGCTTCTGTTACATTCTCTTTATTCTGTATTTTTAAAACTCTCATTATATGTATGATTGTAATTTGCTGTTTTCCATGCACTTCTCATGCTTTTATGCTTTTTTCTCTATTTTCAATTTATTTCAATATGTGCATGATCATCTACATTTTTTATTTACCAATCTTCCAGTTGATTAAATTTTTCTTTAGCTACATCTAATATAATATTATATCAATCTACTGGTTAATAATTTCAGTTATTTAATTACTTTTTAGAACTTCCAAATTTCTTCTCAAGTTCTCAATTTTATTCTTTATTTACTAGAACAATGTAGTTACAATTATTTTTATCACTTCATGTAATTCAAATATCTAAATTTCATATGGGATTATATTATCTGTTTTTCTTCTTTTATTAACTCATGCATTTTTATGAATCTGATTAGTTTTGATTAGACATGTAGGATGAAACATGTTTACTATCATGTATGAAATCTTTAGGGAAAATTTGAAGTGCAGATAATTTTTGAATTAGATTATCTTCAACTAGATCACAGTTTTTTCTGATTTTAGAAAAACAATACAAGTGGAGACAAGTAATATTCAATCAAATGTTTAAATGCATTTGTTAAAAACAGTTTTAGTTTTATGATGAGTTGGCCTATGTTGCTTTGCCCTTTATGGTCCAATTAAGAATCCTGAAGTATTTATCAGTTATCTTGTTCCTTAGTGGGTCTTAAACTCCAGTTTTGTTCCTATGAACCTATAGAGCTGTCAGACATTTTGCTGAACTTCTCAGACTCTCCTCAGTCTTTATGTAATTAGTAAATACAGTGAAGATAAACCGAAACCAAGTATTTTTCTTATCTCAGTGTCTTTCCTTTATCTTCAGGATTTTGGTCCCTGAAATACTTGTTATGCTGGTGGTTTACTGACGACTTCAAAGAAAAATGTCCTTTTTTTTCAGTTTTTCTAGTTTTATTGATGAGTGAACTCATGAGATGCAATGTTGTTCATTATAGGCAAAATTTAAAGCCTTCTGTACTACTCCTGCCTATATATATATTCTAGATCATTATATTACAGATGTATTTATAATTGAAATCATAGAGGTTTATTTTAAATTTTACTTAAAGTTATTTCATTTTAATGGGAAACTTAAATTTATTTTAATCTGTTTGTAAAGCATATATATTACTTGCACATCATAATATTTTGGTGTATTTCTATGTCTTTTTATTTTGCTTTTCTTTTATCACATATAACATATGTTCAACAATTGATTTAATTTTAAAAATCCAACAATTTAGGAAGTATTCAGCATGATTTTGCATTTTATTTTATTTAAATTTAATGACAAAATTAAAAACACTTGAAATTGATTAACAATGTCAAAAAATGTGCAAGCAGATTGGCAAAACAAAAAATCACAATGTTTATTTTTTAAACTGTTTTCTATTATATTTCTCCAGTAATATGGAATATATTATACATATATTTATAATTATATATAATTATTATAAATATATATAATATATATTATATATAATTTATATTATATATAAATTGTTTTGGTTGTGAATATGTTTAGTTTCAAATACTAAAAGAAAATACTGATGGTGTCTCACCTGTTGAATATGGATTTGTAGGCAAAAATCAGATGTAAGCATACTATTTCAGAGCCATCAACATATTCTAAGTAAATATCAACATAAGCTTGAATTGACCCAGATGGCTAAAACCTGAGAAATAGGCAAAGGAAGGAACATTAGGAAACATCAATATTTCAGAAGTGTTCAAGGATAATTGATTCCAAGGAAGAAAAATGAGATTGGGAGGTAGGAGAAGCTAGAGCGCATGACATTACGGAAGACAAAGATCTTTCCTAGAAGAAAGGAAATGCTAATATTTTGGAGTAGTGTTTGATTTATGTATCAGAAATAAGATAAAAGCCAGAAGAACCTCATTGGACTGGGATATAGGAATGTTACTGAAGACCAGCAATTGAAAATCACATTTCTATATTTCAAGTAGTAGATTTACAATTCAAATTATTGTACCTTTATTTACATAATTTTAGTGGCAAAGAAAAGCATACCTATAGGTAGTCACATATGCATTTTCAAAACCTCTAAGTTCTTTATTTCCTATGCCCTTGTAAAACTCATTTATTGGCAATATGTGAGACATCAAAAATACATTGCAATATTAAATTTTTATTTCATTTGACATGTTTGTATTCAAAAATTATATATGACTTTTCTATTATGCTTTGTTTCCACATTAATAGCATGTATTCAGATATACTACAATGTTTACTTCTTTTCAATGGTTACTGTATGTCTTTTTATACTGTAATTTTTCTATTCTAAAATTCTTTAGTATTGCCTACTCTTATAAATAGATGAATCAAATCTTTATTTTTTTCCCTCAAGAATTGTAAATAGGGGCTATGTTTCTTCAGTTATTAAATCTATTATCATATATTTCTTTTGTTTTATTACATATGAATGGCACATGGTTAACTTTAAAATCTAGGGATCACACATCTTTATTCCAATCACTCTATACCAGTATTTTCTGATATTTAGTATTTAGAGGTAAGTGATGAAGTGTCTAATTTTTAAATTTTTCAGTAATTCTCTTTCCATTCAAAGATGCTTGAATGATTTTTTTGCCTATTTTAATTTTGACACTTTTAATCTCTAATTAGGAGAATCACTTTTGTCAGATATAAATGTGAAAATTATAGCAATTAATTTTGATAGCTATTCTCTTAAGAGCCAGATTTACTCTTTGTTTTTACAGCATCTTCATAAATTTATTTGAAATAATGATAGGCCTAGCTAGAAGAATTCAAGAAACAGTATTAAATACTGAAAATAAAGTGATGTCTTAACAAAGGACAATGAAAGACTCAGAGAATTTCTCTCTCCTTCATTACTTACCGTGAATTGTTTCCGTCATAAAAGTGGAAGTTAAATTCTAGCACTAATATTGGTTGTTGTTGCTGTTGTTACTTTTAGGGCCTGTAAGTGAGGTCTCTCTTGAATGAATTCTATGTTGCACTTGGACTATTACCGCACTGCCTTGCTATTGTGCATTCCTAAAGTTGGAGTCTTCTTTCCTTGTATTGTGATCCTAATTTCACTTATTTTGCTAGCATTCAGTATATTATCTAATTTGACATTTGAAAAGTGTTATAAAATATATGATGTTTTAAAACAACCACAGAATGCTCTCTCTCTCTCTCTCTCTATATATATATACATATATATGTATATATATATATGCATGTGTGCATGTTAAATTTTATTTTTAAAACACCTTTGTATCCTTTATGTTGCTAAGGTAGTTATTGGGCATATACGTGGACTCTAATGTTTGTGATACACAGACTTTAAGGCTGCCCCCAAAGATCTTCTTTTACTGGGACCCTTATAATTCCCCTATGACCTTAGTGTGGGTTAGACTCCCTTCCTTCCTTCCTTCCTTCCTTCCTTCCTTCCTTCCTTCCTTTCTTTCTTTCTTTCTTTCTTTCTTTCTCTTCCTTCCTTCCTTCCTTTCTTTCTTTCTTTCTTTCTTTCTTTCTTTCTTTCTTTTCTTTCTTTCTCTCTTTCTCTCTCTCTCTTTCTTCTCCTTCCTTCCTTCCTTCCTTCCTTTATTTTTGAGTCTTAGTCTGTTGCCAAGCCTGGAGTGCAGTGGTGAGAGCTGGGCTCACTACGGCCTCCTTTTTCCAGGTTCAAGAGATTCTCCTGATTCAGCTTCCCTAGTATCTGGGATTACAGGTGCATGACACCATGCCTGGCTAATTTTTGTATTTTTAGTAGAGATGGGGTTTCACCAGGTTGGCCAGGGTGGTCTCAAACTCCTGACCTCAAGTAATCCACTCGCCTTGGCCTCCCAAAGTGCTGAGATTAAAGGCGTGAGCCACCGCGCCCAGCCTCGTTGATTCACTTCTAACAAATAAAACATGGCAGAAATTACAGGATATCATTCCAAAATTAGGTTATGAAAAAATGACACTTTCTGTCTTGGCTGTTTTCTCTTCTTTCCCTTGCATTGCCTGTCTGAGGGGAAGTCACTTGCCCTGTCATTTGGCAACCCCTGGAGATGCCCATATGATGCTAAATCAAGGCCTGCCAATAACCACATGAATGAACTAGGGTGCATTCACTATCAGTGAAGTCTTCAGAAAACACGAAAGCCCTAGCTGACAGATTACCTGAAACTTCATGAGAAAACTTGAGTCAGTGCTGTCTGGCTAAACTGAGTCTGGTTTCACATTTCACAAAAACTGTGAGCAAATGATGTTGTTTATTTCAATCTGCTGTGTTTTAGAGTAATTTTTCCACAACACTAGATTTAAAATAAAGTATTTTTCTTACTTATATTGTTCTTCTCTCAAACTAAGTAATCGTCCTAATCTTATACGTTGGGTTTGGGCAACCTATCAGAATACACAATTACTGATTTAATCGTTACTAAATTATACCACAGAGAGAAATGTTATACTTTAACAAAATGTACAATTTCAGGAGTGAGTTCCACAGAATAATAAAGGCAAAAATGACACTTTTTAAAGTCAAAATCATTATTCAAATGAACCATGTCAATAGATGATATCATGTAGCAAACCTATTCTAAATTCAATTCTGAATACTGCCGTGAATTGACTTTGTTCTTCAGTTCCCTTTACCATTTTAAATATGGCGTGTTGTTTTTATTGTTGTGTTGTTATTCAACTTTATAGAACTTCATCAGGGCTATGTTTTTTTCACATAATTAAAAATAGTTACAGTATTCTTAAGTCCTCTTTATTTCTAGCTTTTCTAAACAATGAAAATGGTTATACTAATACATTTCAGGATGCCTTTTGTGTTTATTGTTAATAAGTGTAAAAATATTTGATTTGTATATATTTTATGTGTCATTTTGGGGGGTCAGTTACACAGGCAGTAGCTAAATCAATCTCTTTCTGAAGCTACACTAGCACTTTGAAGTCATTGCGAAGACTATCACGTACTGTCAAAGTAAAAAAAAAAAAAGGAACACTAGTTGTGATTTAGGATGATTCTGTGTTTCCAAATTTATTTTTATAAATAATTTTTATCCTATATTACCCTTGAAAGACAGAATTTTTCAGTGTTTATGCTGTTGCTTTAAAACAACCCAGAAGGGTATTATGATAACAGCTTTCAAAATGTCATAAACTTTTCAAACAATATGTCAGATAGGAAGCTCATGATGTCAAAAAGGTGAGGAATTTAAAAGCTGCTAGACTTACTAAGTGATACATGTTACAATGTTGAGTGAAAAAAAAACCTTGAAGATTTTTAAAATTTAAATTGGTTTTAAAATACATACATTATTAATTTTCAATTTCATTGGAACTAGAGTAAGTTAGACTACGTAATACAAATAATTTTTCTAACCACATGATTTTATAAGGAAAGCAGATCTTAATTTATGTTGAATTTCAAAACTTCCAAGGATTGTTTCATTCTCTTAAAAATCTTTAGGAAAGATTTCAATCACTGAATAGTCTTTAAATCTTGGAAAAATGTATAGTACTTTGACTTATCCTGATATAAATCACTATTACACAAGAGACCAATGTTTTTATGTGCAACACTAAGATGTAACACATGTAGATATAAAATATTATTAAGGAGTCCTCTGCTCGCTACATACTAAAAATGTTATCTAAAGTCACCAACATGGTCAGTTCTGGGCAGAGAGATACATGGAGTTAAAAAGGAATGCAATTAAGTATTCATCATCAACGATATTTTCCACACTTGCTGAACAGGCATGGAATTGAAACCATTTTCACAACCCTTTAAAATATTTTTTTAAAAAGTGAAGATATTATTAATCCAGTGTTAGTCCGTTGTAAAGCCATCCTCATATCAAAGAAAGAAAATTAGAGTTAGATCTGGACGGGGCCTGAGAATGTCTCAGTATTCCACGAGTGGGCTAATTTTCCACTTGATTACTGCTCAAAACAAAGTTTATATTAGGTTGCTAGGGATGCCATTACAAAGAACCACAAGCTGAATGCTTTAAACAACAAAAATTTACCGCTTCACAGTTCTGGATGCTAGAAATCCAAGATCAAGGGTTGGAAAGCCTGGATACTTTTGTTGTGAGGGAGAGTGTGGTCCTTCTTCCTCTCCTAGTTTTTACTGTTTGCTGGCAATCTGAGTGCTCCTTATTTTTTTTTTCTGCATCAACCCAATTTCTGCCTTAACCTTCACATGGTGTTCTTCCTGTGTGTGTGTCTATGCCCAAATGTTTCACTTTTACGAGGTCACCAGTCATATTAGATTCAGGGTCTATTCTTCTCCATTATGACCTCATATTAACTATTTACACTAGCAACAGCTACATTTCCAAATAAGAACACATTTTTGGATACTTGACTATCAGGACTTCACCATATGAACTTTGGGACTGCACAATTAAACCAATAACAGTGTTCTCATTGCTTTAAAATCTCACTGAATAGATGGAAGAGGAGACTTTTGACCACACCTGAGTTATAAAAGAGAATTTTAGGTTATTAATGGGCAATGAGGTGATAAGGCAACCACACAGGAAGACCCTTAGGTGCTACATCATGTCCATTTTATTTTTTAACCTTGAAGAGTGAACATCTTTCTTTATATTTAGGCCTGAAGTCTCTCCACTTTTGAATGTAAGTTTTCCACATTTATTTCCCTTCAGCTTCACATAATTCTAGTATAACTTAGTTTCAATAATTAAGAAAAAATAAACAAAACAACCATAATCTACAAAATGAAAGTAAAAATATAAATTCTGTGAACTCTTATGGAAATCTTTCTGTGTTGCACTTGGTGAAGACTGAATCTTGATTTCATGGAGGTTTTATTACTGTAGAGACTTTATTATATTGCATTACTTTTTCCTTATTTTGATCCAGATAGAGGTTAGGGGATATAAAATACTGACTTTGGATTACTAATGAGAGAACAGAATGTGGTGAAAATGTAGAGAAAATGCATAGATTATGTTATAAACAAAATGTGCCTCCCCAAAATTCATATGCTGACACATTAACTCCCAATGTTATAGCATTATAAAATAAGATATTTGGGAGGTAATTAAAATTAGATGAAGTTAAGAGGGTAAGGCTACAATGATAAGATTAGCATCCTTAGATAAGAGTGAAAGATACACCAGAGCTTTCTCTCTCTACCTTGCAGGGATATAGAAAGAAGGCAGTGGTCTACAAGCCAGGAAGAAGAGCCCACCCCACAACCTGACCACGCTGGAGTCCTTAGGCTATGAGATATAAATGTTTCTTTTTAAGCCACCCAGTTTATGGCTTTTTTTTTTTTTATAGCATTCCAAACTGACTAAGGCAGATTAATACTTCAAGTACAATACAATCAACATCAGCATTTAATGACATAAATACGTTTTCTGAGAGATCTTCCTTAGGTTCGCCACACATAATTGTGATTGGCAACGTGTGTTCTATGGAACAGAAGCAGCACAGCTGCACTAAAGAGCCTTTTGATCTAATATTGGATAATGACATCAGATCATACTATCAATATGAAAAAGACACTAGAGAAAATTATTTCTAAATCTGTTGGGTTTACTTAGGAATAGAAATAAGGATTATAATCTAGAATGCATGAAATGGCATGCTACTAGTGCATTTGGTGAGGGAAGAACAAAGGTGAGTTTTCATTAGGAAAAAGAGATTTACACGAGCTGCTTAGAAATTGAGTTCATTTGTTTCAGAGATTGAAAGTCAGAGTTGTTGTCAGTTTACGAATATGCCATGAATGGGCAAGTGTTCTTTAGAGGACATTTGATCTGAATTACTGCAGTCCTGAAGAATGTCTAGTGATAAACATTATCAAAGCAGGAGGATGCCAAAGGGTTTTAGAAAATCCTTGGAAACGGTTCTTAAGAAACAGTTCTTATCTCACACTTGTAAACCGAGAATCCTCTCTTTCAAAACTTCTTGGCCCCATTATATCTGGGTCTAAAAAAGGTGCTTTCATTTAGTATTTGCAGTTTTCACAAGAGCATAATAAATATTTCATTTAATATTTAAATATTTCATTTAAAGACACATACCTGGGATTGTTGAAACCAAGGCCATTATTTCATGACGTCTTATGCATTGAACTATAGTAATGTCTTGCTGAATGTCTTGAAAAACAAGTATAGCTTCTGTGTCTTTTTTTTTTTTTTTTTTTCCAGGGTCTCACTCTGTCACCCAGGCTGGAGTGCAGTGACATGATCTTGGCTCACTGCAACCTCTACCTACTGAGTTCAAGAGATTTTCCTACCTCAGCCTCCTGAGTAGCTGGGATTACAGGAGCATGCCACCATGCCTGGCTAATTTTTGTATTTTTAGTAGAGACGGGGTTTCACTATGTTGCCCAGGTTGGTCTCAAACTCCTGATCTCAAGTGATCTACCCTCCTCGGCCTCCCGAAGTGCTGGAATTACGGGCATAAGCCACCGCCCCCGGCAGTATCATTTTTTTAAATTATAAAATAGATGAACTATGTTTTCAATTATGATGAAAGAGGCATAATAATGCTTCATTTGTAAATGGAAACCCAATTAACCAAATACAAGTAATATCTGAATAATTACTTCTAAAATTTAAATAATTATTATATAATTACATAATTTCAAATTGACTAAACTGCATTTTATTAAGCCCATCAATAAACAAATGGCATAGCATCTTCACATGTATAAATATAGCACTGTATAACCTTTTTGTTTTATTTATAGACAATTACATGGCCAATATTTTACTTTAACTGCATCTATCAGTTTATAGAACTAGTTCTTGATGTCAACAGATAAACTCTCTAATGAGTTATGATCAGAAAAAGGAATACAGATGTACTGTACATCAGATTCTTCTTTCCTCATTAGTACAGCAGCTGTTTGGCTGACAGTTTGAATGATGTTTTAGAGTTTATTCTAGATCTCTTTATAATTTATGGAAGTTTTGGTGAAATCTTCTCACATTCATCTTTTTACTGTCTAAAAAATAAGATAAAATTATCGTAGACAAATTACCTCTTATATTGTTAAAGCATGATTATCCACACAAGGACCAAATAACCAAATAATCAATCTAATAGCATGAGTGATGTAATACAAATGCATCCAAAACATATAAGATAACAAATTATATTTCAACACATAAATGCAGTACAATTGTGAAAACTCACATGAGGACTATCATAACACTTCACAGAGAACACGAAGAGAACCTATATATCATATTTTTTTCAGATGTAATTATTTTTTAATTTTCTTTTTTATCGATGAATAACTGTATATATTTATAATATACAATATAATGTTTTGATATATGTTATAATGTAAAATGATTAAATCAGGCTAATTAACAAATTCATCATTGCATATATACTTTTGGTAAAAACATTTAAAATCTATTTTTTTAACAATTATGAAATATACATGCATTATTACTTATTATAGTCACCATTCTGTGCAATAGATCACTGAAACTTATTCCTCCTAACTAAAGCTGTTAAGAAAACATTATATATCTCAAGCATATTTCTTAAGAAGTAACTCAAATTATCCCCCATATGCTTACACAATTAATGTAATTCAAATAAAAGCCTAAGTAATTTATGTGAGAGGGGAAATTTTTAAGATTATTCCAATCTCCATGTGTTAATAAAAGTAATGCAATGGCAGTCTAGGAATATTTGGAATATAGGAATAATATACCATGGAATAGTTTGTATTAAGATACTATTAACTTGCAGTACAAAACTTCTGTTACTGATGTAAAAATGGGCATATATATTGAGACAAAAAAGAATATAAACTGCAGACAATATTTCAATAATATATATAGTATGTAATACAGGTAGCATTTGATTGAGAAAAATGATACTTCAGTTTATTACTGACGCAAGAAGCAGTTAATTTTGTAAGAAGACAGCCATGAAAAATAGGAAAAAATAGGTGAACATTTGTCAGGATTCATTGGCTTAATTTTTTTTTAAAGAAAAAGATAGAAAATGGGAAGATGTGACCAACAGGAATTTAGCATTTCCCTCAGCTTGACTTTACACAAACATCTCCTTTACAATAGCCCACCGATCTACTTTTCTT
>NW_012116489.1:497522-499240 GCF_000951035.1 Colobus angolensis palliatus
GATCCACCTGCTTCAGCCTCCAAAAATGCTGGGATTACAGACATGAGCCACTGCGCCCGGCCAATAAGTAAATATTTTTAAAAGCCTCTTGCCCTTTTCATTACCTGGAGGAATGTTGTTCTCAAGGTCTTTGGAGCCATCTCTTTAAAAAGTAATCATAAAGAAAGATAATGTTCCTATCTCCCAGTCTCTGTTGGAAGGTAGAAGCCTAACTTAAGCAAAGCCTTTAGTTGCTTTGTTCCAAGTTATAAAATTAACACCTGTCATAAATGTGGGAAGAAGTTCACTTTTTTTAGTATAAAACCAATTAGAGAATGCAGATTGATACCCTCCTGATCAATCCGTTTTGCTTGAGTAAGGTCTTCTCTTCACACTGCTCTTTTCATTTTTCTTCTAGTTTTTTTTTTTTGCTTTCTGTTTCAACAGAATTGAGTTCAGACTGAGTCCTGACTTCTGTCCCCTATTGCAGTAGTCAGGAATAATGTCTTCCTTGCCTGCTTGTTGGTGAAGTTCAAGTTGTTAATAGATACAAGATTTCAAACCAAGCTCAGGTCCTTGAGGTAGTGGTTGTAAAAGTGCAGCACATCTTCATACTCAATTGTATCAGCTGTATCAGAACACACTGTAGGCTAAGGACATTGGAGGGGAAAAAGTAAGACTCTGAGACACATGATGGGGACAAGAAGGAGAAATGTGAATTGCTAAAACCTTAAACTTTCTATTTTCATGGAACAGCTATCATCTCTTCCAAACATCACCCTTCCAATCATAACCAGCCTTCTCTGTCCTAAAAGCCTGTTACTATCTACGCCTAGTTTGTTGCAAACTCCTCAGAATCCATACCTCTATATCTCCCTCCTGACCTGCTCTCCTGATCAATCCTTTGTGCTTCAGGTGCATAAGTAACACAGCAAAGTTGTAATAAACCAAGTGAAGAATTAACCTAACTGCCTAAAAAGCACCCCACCCATTCACGTTCCCAGGAGTCTGGAAGCATCGTGGGAATATATTTTCTGAGTGTTACCATCAAGCAGAAGAGCAATATCTAGCTTTATCTAACCAAATTTATCAAATATGAGTACTCTTTTTTTTATGATTCTGAATCTATGTTGACAAGAGCAACTGGAGAAAGAATGAAAGGATATTTCCATAATTGTATCAGAAATCAGATGTTTCCTTAAAAATTTTCCTCATTGTATTTCACATGTTTCTTGAATTCCCCCTTGGAAGATGTGTTTGTTCTAAATGTTTCCATTTTGGAAAAAAAAATGCAAAACTCTATATTGAAGGAAAGGAAAAAAAGCTTTGCCCTAGTCATTACAGTATCAAATTGACAATTGATTCTTAGTATTATTAATGATATTGCTTCTTGAATATCCTATCATAACAATGTTATCCTACTTTAAAACAAAGAACCAATATCTAATGTGAAAGGCTTGAATTTGTACACTATTAATGGCACCTATCTTTATATTTCCATTTTGTTTTACTTTCAAAAGTAGTTACTTTGGCAAAAGCAAAAATACTTCAAAGAAAGAAGATATGACAGCCGGAAAAAGTAAAGGATCTAATGCAAGAGTGGTGAGAATAAATTCCAGGGAAGGGTGCTAAGCAATCCTAAGCTCCCCCTCCAGGCCACTGTGCATCAGGCCTGGAGGGGGAGCTGTCCAAGGTAGAGAAGATCAATGGCAAGTATTTCTTCTAAAAAGTAAAATGAT
>NW_012116489.1:499995-500453 GCF_000951035.1 Colobus angolensis palliatus
ATATAAATTTTATGTGTATAATATATATAATATATAAATACATATGTATGTATGCAACACATAGCATATATGTATATAATGTATATATAACATGTATGTAATATCTATAACGTGTATGCAATATATAACATAGTATATAATGTATATATAATGTATATATAACATGTATGTAATATCTATAACGTGTATGCAATATATAACATAGTATATAATGTATATTATTATATATTATATACCTATTATACATATCATATATTACATATATATGATATCTAATATATATCATACATCACACATATGGTATCCATGATCTACCATAGATCACATATATGATATATATGGCATGCCATATATTGCATATGTGATATATAATATGCATCTATATATGTAATATATATCATGTGATATATGTTATATAAGTCATATATAATATATCATAGATATGCATGTTATATATG
>NW_012116489.1:501019-513630 GCF_000951035.1 Colobus angolensis palliatus
ATTATATTCTTAACATAATATCCTTAATCTACCTCATTTTATATATTTACATATACAATATGAATAATAAAACACATAATAAATATATCACATCACAACACTGTATAATGTATTTCAAATGTGGAAGAAGGATATAAATGACTAGGAAACTCTCTGTTCCTAGAAAAACGACAAACACACACATTTACATATATTTCCTGGAGTAGCAGAGGAAGTTGCAATTGGCCTTAATATCCTTACTACCCTGATCACTTCTTTAAAAGCTATTATTCAGAACTTATTTTTCTTCTTCTACAGGACATGCAGTTTAAATTATAAATGTACTCATTCTAGAAAAAAACTCAAAAGGAACTCGAAGTTATGTCAGTATTTGTGAGTGTGCGTATGTGAGAATTTTATCTCTAGTTGACTTATTTGCATTTTGGCTGAGCAACAAAAATCTGCCCTTGGCACAGGAAAGGACTACTCATATTTGTATAAGGGTGGATTCTCTCCAAATATAATTTGTCTTTTGTCCAGTATACTAGCTAACTTGGAATTTCTGAACTCTTCCAATGGGGAAAGGGCTATAAAAGGAAAGTGCGTGAAATGTTCAATGAGATGAGAGTTGGAGTGTTTTTTCAGGAAAATGAGAATTCTGAGTTTTGGAGATGGTCATATCTAGGTTCATAATTTTTCCCCAGGGACAGATGTACGGAAAAATTTGATGCTAATATGAAAAGCAGTTTATCAAGGTGGAAACAGTTGTGAATTAGAAATCAGATGGCCTAAAATCACATCACCTATTGGTTAGTCAGCCACAGAATTTGGGGAAGCTTTATTTTATTGCCATGCCTTTTTGTTTAGGTGTTTGTGTTTATTTTTTTACATGACAATTAGAAGTTATAACTGGATGTAATGTTGTCTCAAGGTTATGGAATAGGAATTAGAGTGAGGGAGAAGTAAAAGGCTTTATTTCACCAGAGTCTGGTAGAAAGGCAAAGTGCTCCCTGCTTCTCATCTGCAAGAAGGTGCCAACAGGTAATAATAACGCATAATGCTACTGAAGAGTATTTAAGTATCTGTGTTCCTTCCCTGCATAAGCATCTGTGTAAGGAAAGTGCTGTCTTTTGCCTCTGTCTAATTAATATATACCTTTGCCTGTTGAGTCAACCAGACAATAATTTATTAGTAATTGGAAATAATCAGATTGTAGGTTTCACCTGTCATTTATGACTATTTCCATGTGACTAGAAAACCAGCTATAGGTGAAGCTCCCTTTGCCTTTCTCATCTTTATTTGATCCCTGTTCATCTAGCATAATTTTATTAAGCTGCTGGCAGATGGCAGTTACTGTGGTAGGTGCTGGAGATTCAATAATATGCAAGACAGATCTGGCCTCCCAGGGATTTTTATATTCATGTGGTCATGCACACCTCCCTTTTTTGGAGTGTCTGGTTATGTGCACACAAGTGCAAACAATTGTTACTGTCCCCACTTGTTGAGTGCTTTCCTGAAAGGCAGAGCTACTTTAAGATGATTTTCTAGGCTGACCAACTCACTAGCCTGAACAGGTGAACTCTATTTCTTCAGCTGTGATTCGCAGAGGTGTGAACAAATGAAATTGAATGACAAATCTAGATAAATCTGCCATCTAAAGCTAAAAAAATGTAAAATAAGTTAAAGGCAGGGGAAATGTAATGCATACATTGATTAAACAATGTGTACATTGTTGGTATGGTATAATAACGAACGTGGATTGACTACCTAAGTCTATTACAAAAAATACTCTTAAACAAATAAACTCTGTATGTGTCATAATTATGCGCTAAGCTTAAACTTATGACTGACAAATTTCTATGAGAAACACCTTAACTGTTCAATTGCTCTAGTTAATCAGACTTCAATCTCAAAATAATAATAGTAATTCTTCAAGATGTTTCTTTCAGAATATTTATCTAACACCAGGCAATGATAAGTAGTCATAATACCTTATTAGAATCCTAATAAAAAATCACAGCATCCCTGTTTGTTCAGAAACCATGAGTAATTCTTATGTGAATGAATACTTATGAATATACTTCTCAGATGAAGTATTATGATAGCATTCTTTCTACTCCTTCACTTTATACATCTTATCTTTTCAAGACTCAGACCACTTGTTTCATTAATAGCTTTATGTACAGTAGAAGCAAATACATTTCTATATCATGATATTAAAATATTGAAATACTTTAATTCATTCTAGGAAAGGAAGATTCAATGACTCCTCTTCTGCCAAATTTTCAATTCTGTTTTAACATACTTAGTACACTGCATCTTTCAAGTATTATAACAGAAAACTAATCGTATTCATAAAAGAATAAAAAGTGAAAAATTTCTTGAACAGTCTCCCATGTTATAGAAGCATTTTTCTCTAAAAATAAAAAGTAATAAGATTAATTGAAATTAGTAGAATAAGATTACTTTGATTTTACTGGACTTAGTACATACATAATTTCAATTAATTACCATATAATGTATACTTGTCATAAAGCATAATTTACTTTTCTATAGGTTCATATTAATATACAAATATACAACCAAAATATCTCCATAGATTTGTGATTATTCACAGGGGTGCATATATTTTGTTATACATAACCATAACATTTAAAAACCTTCTACAGGTCAAGTGCAGTGACTCATGCCTGTAATCTCAGCACTTTGAGAGGCCAAGGAAGATAAATTGCTTGAACGCAGTAGTTTAAGACTAGTAGCGTGGACAATATAGTGAGATCTCATTTCCACTAAAAAAATTTTGAAAATTGGCTGAGTATGGTGGCGTGCACCTGTGGTCCTAGCTGCTCAGGAAGCTGAGTTGGGAGGATTGCTTGAGCCTGGAAGGTTAGGGCTTCAGTGAGCTATAGTCATGCCACTGCACTCCACCCTGAACAATAAAGTGAGTTCCTGGCTCAAAAAAAAGCCTCTATATTAATATAAAATATATATGTATATATTATCTTTTATTTTACTTTATTTGATATTAAATCAATATGATTTTTAATTTCAGATTCTTTTTTTGCTGCTTGTAGGACATGAACTCATCTTTTATCATGGCTGCATAGTATTCTATGGTGTATATGTGTCACATTTTCTTAATCCAGTCTATCATTGATGGGCATTTGGGTTTGTTCCAAGTCTTTGCTATTGTGAATAGTGCCACAGTAAGCATACGTGTGCATGTCTTTATACCAGCATGATTTATAATCCTTTGGATATATGCCCAGTAATGGGATGGCTGAGTCAAATGGTATTTCTAGTTCTAGATCCTTGAGGAATCGCCACACCGTCTTCCACAATGGTTGAACTAGTTTACAATTCCACCAACAGTGTAAAAGTGTTCCTATTTCTCCACATCCTCTCCAGCATCTGTTGTTTCCTGACTTTTTAATGATCGCCATTCTAACTGGTGTGAGATGGTATCTCATTGTGGTTCCGATTTGCATTTCTCCGATGGCCAGTGATGATGAGCATTTTTTCATGTGTCTGTTGCATAAATATCTTCTTTTGAGAAGTGTCTGTTCATATCCTTTGCCCACTTTTTGATGAGGTTGTTTGATTTTTTCTTGTAAATTTGTTTAAGTTCTTTGTAGATTCTGGATAACAGCCCTTTGTCAGATGGGTAGATTGTAAAAATTTTCTCCCATTCTATAGGTTGCCTGTTCACTCTGATGGTATTTTATTTTGCTGTGCAGAAGCTCTTTAGTTTAATTAGATCCCATTTGTCAACCATCTGATCTTTGACAAACCTGACAAAAACAAGAAATGGAGAAATGATTCTCTATTTAATAAATGGTGCTGGGAAAACAGGCTAGCCATATGTAGAAAGCTGAATCTGGATCCCTTCCTAACACCTTATACAAAAATTAATTCAAGATGGATTAAAGACTTAGACGTTACACCTAAAACCATAAAAACCTTAGAAGAAAACCTAGGCAATACCATTCAGGACATAGGCATGGGCAAGGACTTCATGTCTAAAACACCAAAATCAATGGCAACAAAAGCCAAAATTGACAAATGGTAAAATGAAACTTTTAAGAAAAATTGCAATTAGATTTTTTTTGAAATAAGTAACCTATAATGATTAGAGCAACATTAGGAAAAGACAAAGAAGTATAGAAAAAATTGTAATATATAGTATCACTAATAATTCACTGTATTGTGTCTACTTATCTTTTAATTTTTTATATTGCTGCAGAGATCAAGGTATTTCTTAGCGTAAGTACTACTATGCTTTCATTTTTGTTTATCTGATAAAGATTTATCCTTATATCATTAACACACAGATTAAAATGACGTTTTATACATTATACTAAACAGGTATCTTCATTACATATATATACACAATTTGCCAAAATGTTTCTAGTTACCTTGCCATTGTCAAACTCATTGATTAAAGCCTTAATTTTCCCTAAAATGAGAGATGAAAGGTTATTTCCAATCTCTGGTATCTCGCTAGGCAGAGAAAGTCATTTCCTTCTTTTTCTACAACAGAATTTCAAATTAAAAACAGATAAAAGCAATAATAAAAATTACTTACCCAGAGCAAGTTGGCAGTGATTATCTCATTAGGCCATATATCTGCAGGTGACAGCCATTTTATTTATGTTTAGGCATTTTTTTGAAAGTGTAATACAATTTACAGAATCTCCAGAATAAACAGCTTTAAAATGTATTCACAATACATGAGTGTAATTACCCATTTGAAATTTTAAAAAATAACTGATAAAGAAATGCAGCAGCACAATAGTAAGATATTTTAGAGTTAGTGAGAAATGTACTAGTGAGGTAATAATAATTTGCACATTACCATATTAATTCTGTTTTTACAAGCAATATGCTTCTCATAGACTAGGCATATAATACAAAGTTTGCATAGTATAAGACTGTAAATACATGGGCACACCTCATTAGATTGTGCTTCATGTGATTATCCTTCATAGACATTGCATTTTTTACAGATTGAAGTTTTGTGTCAAGCTTGCTTTAAGCAAGACTATTGGCTTCATTTTCACAACAGCGTATTTATTTTGAGTCTCTGTGTCACATTTTGATAATTCTCACAATATTTTAAACATTTTCATTATTGTATCTGTTACGGTGATCTGTGATCAGTAATCTTTGATGTTAGTACGATAATTGTTTTGTGGTACCATGAACCACACCCATATAAAATGGTAAACTAAATAGGAAATGCTGTGTGTGATATAACTGCTTGGCTGACCAGACATTCTCCCATTGTCTCCCTCTCCTAAAGCCTCCCTATTTATGAAAAACAACAATATGGAAATTAGACCAATTAATAACCCTACAAAGGCTTCTAAGTGTTTAAGGGAAAGGAAGAATATACCTCTCTCACATTAAATCAGGGGTGTCAAGGGAGAGAATAGTCACATGTGTTTAGTTTCTGTTCCTGGTTGGGTCAATAAGGCCCCTTCCTCATCCCTCTTTTCCACTTATCACTAGAGACAGAAGCTAAAACCATGGCTTCAGGCTGCTAAAAACCTAAAACAAAACCAAAAAGAACAACGACAACAACAAAGTAAGGCGGGTTGGATAAGCTTGGTTTAAATGAAAATCTATAAATGATTTAATGAGAAAGGCATGCCTAAGGCTGAGATGATGGGCCAAATATCAGGCCTCTTGTGCCAAAGAGTTAGCCAAGTGGTGAATGCAAAAGAAAAGTTCTTGAAGATAATGGAAAATGCTACTACAGTGACCACATGACCACACAAATGATAAGAAAGCAAAACAGCCTTATTGCTGATAATGGAGAAAGTTCCAAAGGTCTGGAGAGAACATCAAACCAGCCACAGCATTCCTTTAAGCCAAAACCTAAGCTAGAGCAAGGCCTTAACTCTTGTCAATTAAATGAAGGCTGTGAGAGATGAGAAAGCTGAAGAAAACACATTTGAAGCTAGCAAAGGTTGGTTCATGAGGTTTAAGGAAAGAAGCCCTCTCTCCATAACATAAAAATGTGAGGAGAAGAAAAAAGTCCTTGATGTAGATGCTGCAGCAAGTTTTCCAGATCTAGCTAAGAAAATTGATGAAAGTGACTACACTTAGCAACAGATTTACAATGTAGATGTAACAGCCTTATATTGCAAGCAGAAGATGGCATCTAGGACTTACATAGCTAAGATAGTTATCCTAGCTTCTTGACAATGCCTGGCTTGAAAACTTCAAAGGACAGGCTGACTCTCTTGCTAGGGTCTAATTCAGCTGGTGACTTTAAGTTGAAGCTGATTCTCATTTACCCTTCTGAAAATTCTAGGGTCCTTAAGAATTATGCCACATCTATTCTGCCTGTGCTCTAGAAATGGAACAACAAATCCTGAATGATAGCACATCTGCTTACAGCATGGTTGACTGAGTATTTTAAGCTCACTGTTGATATCTACTGCTCAGAAAACGAAGATTCTTTTCAAAATATTACTGCTCGTTGACAATGCATCTGGTCACCCAGTTGCTCTGATGAAGATGTACAGTGAGATTAATGTTGTTTTCATTCCTGCTAACAAAATATCCATGCTGCAACCCCTGAATTAAATAGTAATTTCAACATTCAAGTCTTATTACTACCAAAATACATTTCATAAAGCTGTATCTGTCACTGATAATGATTTCTCTAACGGATCTCAGCAAAGTAAACTGAAAGCTTTCTGGAAAGTACTCACCATTCTAGATGCCATTAAAAATATTTGTGATTCATGGGAGAAAGTAAAAATATCAACATTAATAGGAACTTGGAAGTAGCTGATTTCAATGCTCATGGATGACTTTAAGAGGTTTAAGACCTCTTAAGTGGAGGAAGTCACTGCAGATGGGGTGGAAAGAGCAAGAAATTTAGAATTGGAGTCTTAATATGTGACTGAACTGCGCCAATATCATGATAAAACTTGAACAAATAAGAATCTACTTCTTACAGCTGAGCAAAGGAAGTTGTTTCTTGAGAAGAAATCTACTTCTGATAATGACACTGTGAACATGGTTGAAATGGCAACAAAGAATTTAGAATATTTCATAAACTTATTTGAGAAAGTAGCAGGAAGATTTCAGAGACTGATTTTATTTCTGATAGCAGTTCTACTGTGGGTAAAGTACCTTGGAAAAAGTGTTCTATGCTAAATAGAGAAATCTTTCTTCAAAGGAAGAGTCAATGACACACTTCATTGTCTTGTTTTTAAAAGTTGTCACAGCCACTCCAACCTTCAGCAACTTCCACTGTGATCAGTTAGCAGCCATCAACATTGAGGCAAGACTCTCCATCAGCAAAAAGATTATGACTCACTGAAGGCTTAGTTGATCTTTTGCATTTTTTAGCAATAAAGTATTTTTAAATTAAGGCATGTACATTATAGACATAATAATGTTGTACATTTAATAGAATGCAGTGTAGTGTAAACACAGCTGTTATATGCACTAGGAAACCAAACAATTTGTTCAACTTGTGTTATTGTGAGATTTACTTAATTTGGTGGTCTGGAATCAAACTCGCTTATATTAAATAACATTTACTTTTGAAGGTTTCAATTGTGCTTTTATTGGGTTGACATATTTCAAGAGTCAATTCAGTTTTATATATTTGAATATTAACTTTATGGGCAAAATTATGGAACAGAGAATGTGTAATAGAAGTGGATAAATGAAAAAAAATAAATGCCGGATATAAGTACTTTGCTTGCATTTTAAATCCTTAGGATCCAAATATGTTGAAAGCAATATACTTTCTAAATACACATTAAAGAAATGTTCATTGTTTACTGGGTTAGCATATTATTTCTCATTATCAACTCAATTTTTTTCTTAAAAAAATTATTTTTCAGGTAATTGATACTCAATGTTTTTTCTTCCCATTAATTTGCTTTCTTTTACTCTTTGTGTATGTTGGTTGTTCTTAGAATTATGAAAATCTAATATATTAATAGGTATCACTTATTTTTGTCCAAGATAATTTGTCATTGTCGTTTGCTATCCTTGGAATCTTTCCAGAAAATGTACTTGCTGCCAAGTAGCAGCAAGTAAAATTGTCCTTCTAAAAAAATAAAATAACATTCCCTAACAATATCCTTAGGATTTGCCAGCAGCCACACATGAAATTCAGGCACTTCGCTCTGGTTATCATTGTCATCCTCAATTCCTTGCTTAGTTATTACTTAGCTTTTACTGTTTTTACAACCATATTCAAAGAGGCTAAATTTGTTTATAACATATACCACTGTGAATATACTATAAAATTAGAAAGTATAAGACAATAATTTTGAAGAATAGTATGTTAATTTCACTCTAATAAACATACTACCTATAATGCATTCATGTTTTAATGACTGGTTTCCTTGATAATATTTTATGGAGTAGAGACAAAATTCCCCATCCCATTACTAATGCAGATAGTTAAAATGCCAAACAAGTATTTGTGCCACAAAGATATGTTAACATGTTTAATTAATAGAGACATTATTTTGATCATATTAAAGTGTCAGGAAAAGATTGCATTTAAAAACAGAAATCCTCAGAAAATACAATTAATGAGTTTATTGCATCTACACAACACCTGATAGGTTATTCCTGGAAATGGTCACTACTGGAGATGTATTCAGTTCTATGTTAAGCACTCTGGAATTTGTTGAACTCCATGTTGATATAAGTCAAATGTTGGAAACAGATAACATTTTCTTTTTAACTCAGCTTCAAATTAACTGGCAATTTTTCTCTGCACACTTCCTGCTTTTACCTCCTATTTTGCACTCACGTTTCGCATTGAACCTCCCACATCACCACTTACAGTCTGTTACCTCTTTTGTCAACCCTCTGAATAAGCCACATAAACTACAGGAGTGGGAGAACTAACAAAAGTAGCATGCTGTAGAGGCATCCCTCATAACCCACTTCCTTGAAACAGTTGCTATCTAAATTCACCCTTTTTTATTTGCTGCTTCTTTCACTGGATAGTCACTTTATTTCTTTGTGGTTTCTCCATTGCTTTTTTAGAACATATTTCTTTACTACAGTTTCATCCAATTTCCTTTAGAATAACTTTCTAAATCTTTTATTTTAATACAGAGAGGCCTTAAAATAGAGAAGAAGAGAATTAAAATCCCAGATAACTTGTCTTTTAAAGGAGACATTTTAAAAAACACACAGTAATAAGTTAAATGCAGAGCTGGATAACTCAGAAAATAATATACGTGTTAATTTTATATCATCTTAGTTGACAAAATTCCAGACTACTGTGCATTATATTGAAATAAGTGAGGCATCGAAACATTGTGCATTATATGCTGCAGAGAACAATGAAAATTTTCATAATTTATAGTAATAATTTTTTAACAATGAGTTTGAGTTTTAGATATTTGGATACTATCTCAAGGAAATTACTTTTTTTTTTTTTTTGAGTGGCTAGATTTTACAACGTTATTTTACCCCCAGAATATATAAGGAACTCAACTCAATAGTAAAAAATAATCTGACTAGATGGATTAGATTTGAGTAGACATTTCTCAAAAGGAGATATACTAATGACCAGCAGGTATATGAAAAAGTGCTCAACATCATTAATCATCAGAAAAATGCCAATCAAAACCACAATGAGATATCACCTCATGCCAGTTAGAATGGCTATTATCATAAAGACAAAAAAAAAAGACTGGTGAGGATACAGAGAAGAGGAACCCTTATACTCTTTTGGTGATAATGTAAATTAGTACAGCCACTATGGAAAATGTTGCGGAGTTTCCTCCAAAAATTAAAAACAGAACTACTTATGACATAAAAATTCCATTACTGAGGATATATTCAAAGGTAATGAAATAAGTATTCAAAGGCACATTGGACACCCATGTTTTTTGCAGTGCTAGTCACATTACCCAAGATGTGGAATCAACCTAAGTGTCCATCAACAGATGAATGAATAAATAAAATGTATAGACACACTATGGAATACTAGTCAACCATAAATAAGAATGAAATTCTATCATTTGCAGCAACATGGATGAACTTGGAAGACACTATGGTAATTGAAATAACCCAGGCATAGAAACACAAACACCACATATCTCAGTCATATGTGGAATGTAAAAATGTTGATTTCATTGAAGTAGAGACTAGTGTGGTTGTTACCAGAGTGAGAGGAGGGATTGGGAAGACTGAGAGAGGTTAGTCAATTAGCACAAACTTACAGCCAGAAAGAATAAATGTTAGTGTTCTACTACACAGTAAGGTGACTTTAGCAAATAATAATGTTGTTCATATTTCAAGATAACTAGAAGAGAACAAGTTGTACGTTGTCACCAGAAAGAAGTGATAATTGTTTAAATAAATGAATATGATAATTACCTTGATTTGATTATTATACTATGTTTACATGTATTAAAACAACATAGGCCAAGTGTGGTGTCTCACTCCTATAATCCCAGCATTTTGGGAGGCCGAGGTGGGTGGATCACCTGAGATCAGGAGTTCGAGACCAGCCCAACCAACATGGAGAAACCTCATCTCTATGAAAAATACAAAATTAGCGGGGGGTGGTGGCACATGCCTAAAATCCCAGCAACAGGGGAGGCTGAGGCAGAAGAATCGTTTGAACTCAGGAGGCAGAGGTTGCAGTGAGCCGAGATCGTGCCATTGCACTCCAGCCTGGGCAACAAGAGTGAAACTCCATCTCAAAAACAAACAAACAAGCAAAAACCATTACGTAGTACCCCATAAACATGTATAATTATTGTATAAATAATAAGTATATAAATAAAAATTTCCTTTATATCCACTGAATCTATGTACAAAATTTGTATTTGTTAATATCTATTTTAACTTTATTAATGTGAATATTATGCAGATATTTTCATATTTCAATTCCTATTCTTAAATGTTTTCTAGACTTACTGTAATATGTAATACAATGCAAATGATACAAAATACATTAGTGAGTCTTCTGTCAATAACAAAATAAACTTCTTCAAAATCCTTTCAGTCTATAATAATTAGATACTGCATAATTAAAACTTTCTTTTACATATAAAAACACACACAAAAACACAAAAGCATGTAAGTTAAAGTGTAGAGAGCTGGGATATATAAATAGCAACAACTTTTGTGAAGATAAATGTGGAAAACACTCAAATTTAGACCTAACTACAGCAGGCATACAGAGACAAAATTGTTCATTATTAAACTGGGAAATCAGTGAAGATTAGGTGGAAGTAGCTTCTGAATTGGGTCCCAGAAGATGAAAGGCTTTCTAAAGTAAAGTGGCGTTTTTGAAGGGGAATTAATTGAACTTTTGAATCACATGGTAATTAGATGGATTAATATAAATGTTTTTTTTTTTTTTCTGACAAAAGCTCTGAAACTGTTTGAGCTAAATAGGTTGTGTTAAATATCACCACACCGAGCTTAGTAATGTGAATGGCTCTATACCCTGGTGCTATTACATGAAGTTGTCCTAATATTTTGATTAGGACAAAAGCAAACAAATTTTAAAGATGGCACCCTTGAAGATGTTTTAAAATAACACCAGTGACCAAATGTATCTGACCTTTGAATGTTGAAAATGTCATTCTAATCTTGAAGTATAGAGTGAGAATAACATTACATTTACCATGGTTAGAAAATGATACGTTTAGATTCTTGCTTATATATTACCATCAACAGAAAATCTAGTAAAATCTATTTCGTGTAAAATAAAGAGAGCCGTAAATACTATTCTTCTAATAAAATGAATTTGTTGGTCAAATATTTACTTTTGAGTTATCAAGTATTTGATCCAAGAAAAGAAGTATATGATCAGGATCAGTTCTTGCTTACCTCTTACAGGTACATACACCATAAAAAATAGAAATTATATGTATTGATTATATTTTTTGTGCTGAATGGCATTTTATTGGGTGAGAATAAGAGCAAAGCATTATAAAACAACTTGACAAGAACTTAAAGCGCAGTTGAAAAGGAGAACAAAAGGCCAGGCGCGGTGGCTCACGCCTGTAATCCCAGCACTTTGGGAGGCCGAGTCGGGTGGATCACAAGGTCAGGAGATTGAGACCACGGTGAAACTCCGTCTCTACTAAAAATACAAAAAATTAGCTGGGCGCGGTGGCGGGCGCCTGTAGTCCCAGTTACTCAGGAGGCTGAGGCAGGAGAATGGCATGAACCCGGGAGGCGGAGCTTGCAGTGAGCCGAGATCGAGCCACTGCACTCCAGCCTCGGCGACAGAGCGAGAAGTGAGACTCCATCTCAAAAAAAAAAAAAAAAGAAAAGAAAAGAAAAGGAGAACAATGCAAGACCAAAACATGCTTTACATTATGTTAAAGGGTCTACAAGGATCTTAGACTTGAAGAGAATAGCTAACAATATGCAGGCTGAAACTACTGTACAATTTAATGCTTGGAACATTGCAAATTGTTAGAACTAGGCAGAAAAAGTGAGAAAAGTGAGACTGTTTTATATTGGGAGCAAACAAATACGAATGCATAGCAAAAAGTGCAGTGTTACAAACTTTATTTCATTTTTTTTTTTTTATTATACTTTAAGTTCTAGGGTACATGTGCATAACGTGCAGGTTTGTTACATATGTATACTTGTGCCATGTTGGT
>NW_012116489.1:521060-568418 GCF_000951035.1 Colobus angolensis palliatus
AGCACCGATTGTCCGGCACTCCCAAGTGAGATGACCCCAGTACCTCAGTTGAAAATGCAGAAATCACCGGTCTTCTGTGTCCTTCACGCTGGGAGTTGGAGACTGGAGCTGTTCCTATTCGGCCATCTTGCTCCGTCCCCCCCCTTTTTTTTTTAATTAGTTTCGCTCTTGTTGCCCAGGCAGGGGTGCAGTGGCATGATCTCAGCTCACTGCAACCTCCACTTTCCAGTTTCAAGCTATTCTCCTGCCTCAGCCTCCCCAGTAGCTGGGATTACAGGCAGCCGTCATCACGCCCTACTAATTTTTGTATTTTTAGTAGAGACAGGGTTTCGAGATCATCCAGGCTAGTCTCGAAATTTTGGCCTCATGATCCGCCCGCCTCAGCCTCCCAAAGTGCTGGGATTACAGGCGTGAACCACTGCATTCGGCCAAGGATATTTTAAGAACAATGTTAAGTATATAACGTGATTTGATAAAAAGACTCCAGGGAAAGCAAACTAAATTTGTTGAGCAACACCTACTATCCCAAGCAATGTACTAACCCTGTAGGGTTATTTATTGTTATCACTAAAATCTAAATGCATCTTCCAAGTCCACACATCTGAGTATTGGCTGCCTGCACTGAGATTCCAATCTAGGTTCAGTACTTGCTTGTGTACCTGTGAACTGCTATTCTGGTTTTACTACTGACTCAAGCTACTGACTTATTACTTGTGTTTACATTTAAAATAGAATGTTGTGATTATAAAGTGATTTATATTTTCTGGCAGAGCCATTGCTTTGTTTTCAGAATTTGAGATTACTATGTGTTTTCCTTTATGTAATTTTCCACAATATATTAATTTATAATTCTTACACATTCACCAGTTGGGTCTCTGTGAAGACAGATATGTGTAAAAATAACAACCAAATATATTAAAATAACAATAAAAGTGTGATGTTATGTAATAGAAGTTTAAACAGGCTTCTTCATGGGGTGTAGTCTTCATGGAAAAAATTTTCATTAAATCTTGATCTTGAAGAATAGCTTGAATAACTACAGACAGTAATAGAACGTAAGACATTAAAGCAGTAAACTAAGTAAAGGCACAGACATCTGAAAAACTATGCCTCTCTGTGAATTAGGGATGTTGCTAATATTAGTTATCTACTACTGTGCAGTGAAATATCCCACTACTTAGCAATTATCCCACTACTTAGCAATTTTGAATGGCAGGTGTTTATTATATCATTGTTACTGTGGATTAGAAATTGGGGAGTAGCTTAGTTGAATAATTCTGACTCAGAGTCTGTTTCAAGATGGGAGTTAAGCTGCCTTGTCTACAGTCATCTCAAGGTTCTTCTGGAACTGGAGAATCTGCTTCTTTGTTCACTTCCACAGTGGTTGGTGTCCTCAGTTCCTCGTTGAATTTTGGCTGAATCTTCTGATTTCATCATGTGAGCCTTTCCATAGGGCTGCTTACAACGTGGCAGCTTGCTTCCCTTAGAGCAACAGCTCCAAGAAAGGGAAACAGAATCTAAAGGAAAGTTTTCTTTTTATACCTGGTAGTAGACATACCATCACTTCTGCCAAATGCTATTGGTCACAAATAATAACTGTGGTACAATATGGGAGAGAATTAAACAAAGATGTGAACAGCGAAGACAGGAATCATTGGTAGCCCTATTGGAGACCAGCTATTATACAGAACGGAGAATTTCACACAGTCACGAATGATTCTCAATTCCTAACCTCTTCTTTCCAGGACTGAAAGCTTTGGAGAGAATGAGAGCTGAAGGTGTTGCTACTGGCATCTAGTAGATAGAGGCCAGAGATATGGATGATCATCCCACAATGTTCAGAATGGCTCCCACAAAAATTATCCATTCCAAAAATGTCAATAGTATGAGGTTGAGAAACAATGTTGAGCCAGGCTAGAAAGTATGCAGGAAGCTATAATAAAAATAATTGATGGCATGTCAGTGCTCTAGATATTATTTTCATGGACGATTCTGAGTGAGTTAATGAAACAGATACTAAAATAAAACAAAGGGAGCAAAAATAGTACAAAAAATAAATAAGATAAAATAATCAGAATTTTAAAAATTGAAGTATTTATTTCAGGTAATCAGGTTGTCAATATGTATAATCAAATAAAACATTATGATAAATAAACTAAAAAATTATCTTTGAAACTTTCAATAAAAATTACACTTATATAAACTAGAAAATATGTGGATTATTTGAGTCTAAGTATTCAAGACCAGCCTGGCCAACACAGTGAAACCCTGTCTCTACTAAAAATATAAAACTTAGCTGGGCAAGGTGGCACATACCTGTGTCTTGTGCCTCAGCTACCCAGGAGGCTGGTGCTCAAGAACTGCTGAACCCAGGGGACAGAGTATACAGTAAGCCAAGTCCCCATTTTGAACATTAGATTTAGATTTTCTCTGGAATTTATTTCTCATTTTTCACATTTTTTGGAGTGATTTTTTAAATTATTTCTGTTTGTCCATCTATTATTGTAGGAGTTAAATACTGTATTATATTACATAAAAGTTAACTTTTGTGGTGGTAGTTTTGAAACTCTGCAGTTAATCATATATTTGAATAATTAAAGAAACTTGGTGTGCTCGTCTTCATACCATTGCTTCCCACTTGTATATTTAATGTTGTTATTTAATTGTTTCTCCATTACTTTCATTTTATATCACCTCTGGAATTACAGGCTTTTAGTCGAAATTGTTTTGAATGTGCAATATTTATTTAGCTTATTCACATTTTCTTTACTGGCTCTTCCTTTTTGCATCTCAGAGGAATCTCTCTTGAGATAACTTTTCTTCTGAATA
This sequence comes from Colobus angolensis palliatus, assembly GCF_000951035.1. Taxonomy (NCBI): domain Eukaryota; kingdom Metazoa; phylum Chordata; class Mammalia; order Primates; family Cercopithecidae; genus Colobus; species Colobus angolensis. The sequence continues at coordinate 523,890 of NW_012116489.1, forward strand.
TAAGACCTCTAGAATTTCTATTAGAACCTGTATTTTTGGACAAAATGCATCTTTTCTATTTAAAAATGTCTTTACTTGTTCTTATCCTTAAAAGTTACTTTTGTTGATTTTATAGAGGCTGACAGTAACTTTATCAAAAATTTTATGGCATCGAACATTTTTGGGGCTTTCATTTTTGTTAGTGAGAAGTTATCTAATTTTTGGATGTTAATTCCTATTAGTTAAAATACTTTTTCTAGCTTTGTGATAATATATTCTTCCTTTATCGTGTGCATGTGTTTGTGCTTATGTTCACTTATGTGTGTATTCTGCAGTTAGAAAAAAATAAGTGCAGGATTTTTATATTTTTTATGTTGTTGATTTTTGAGGAATCTTCATCTGAGTAATTATGACATTCTACTTTGGGAAATGTATTAGTATGTAACTGAAAATACTGACTCCACCCATTCTCTCTATTTACTCCCTCTGGAATACTAATTAGATACATATCTAGGCACTCATGTTCCAACCTTCATATTTGTTTTCCTCATGTTCTTTCTATCTTTGTCTCTACATGACCTTTGAGTTTCCTAGTCCAAACTCAGGCGAGAGAAGGCCTGAGGTAAAACATTTTCAGGATAGACATGCAATTTTCATCCGAAGTCCAAATAATGAGTAAGCCAGTTTTTACCTCTATCAATCTGAGATTGGGTGTGCATCTCTAAATTACAACGTATCTATTTACCTCTGTCTATCTCTCTGTTTTTGTCTCAATCTCTATTTCTCTATTTAGCTCGTGGATCTCTGCTATTTAAACCCGGGGAGAAGAGAAGATGGAAGTTTTAGGAACTCACTATTAAGACAAAGGGCCTCAATGACTACCCAATACTTATTCTCACCTTTTTACATAGAAATAAACCCTGAAGTTTTTTTGGGATTCCAATGTACCTACTACATATCTCATCATTCTGTATAGATAGAGTTATCAAAATAAATATTCATTTTGATCCTTTGGTAGGAGTTTTGGAAACAGCCCTTTCATACTCCATATGCAATTTCTTCACATTTGGAATACAATGAAAGTATGAGGATTTCAACTAGTCCTATTTAGACTTTGTGTGTGGATGAGTATTAAGAAAAAACAAACAAACAAAAACACCACTAAACACTGTTTTTGGCCTGAGGCTCAGATGACTTTATGGAGTCATCAGAAATAATTAAGCGTGGAATACATAAGTCACTGTGGAGTCACAGAAGTTAAAACCATAGGTGGGAGCAATTTCAGCTAGGAAATTAATAAAAGGATTTTAGAAAAAAGTGCAACGTGATACTGAAGGCTTTTGTTTGGGGAGTTAAGCAGAAAAAAAAAACAAATCAAAAAAAAGAAAAACACAATAGTTGAGGCATTCTGCTATAGTTAAAGATAACATGTAATTGAACTGACTTAAAATGTGCTTTTACTATTTTGCATACACACCTGCAGTGGATGAGAATTTTAGATGCTCCACATATTTGTCAACACTTGATATTAAAAATGTTTTAAATTTTAGCCATTCTAGAGAAAGATTGGCAAACTTCTAAAAAATAAAGGACTGAAAATATTTTGAGTCATGTTAACTATATGGTTTCTGTTGCAACTACTCAATTTTGCTGCTCTAAAATAAAAGCAGGAATAGACAACATCAAAACAAATGAAGAGTAAGTGCATCCAATAAAGGCAGCAGGCCAGGCTTGAACTTTGGGCCAGTTGTTGATCCTTGATAGAGGATGTGCAGTAATACTGTCTGTGGTTTTAATATGCATGTCCTTAATGACTAATTATATTAAGCATATTTTCAGGGGCTTATTGGTCATTTGAATATCTTCTCTTGTGAAGTGTCCTTTAGAATGCTTTTTAAAAATGTTTGCATCATTTTCTATTGAAAATTTATTCACAAGAGATTTTTACATGCCAGTTATAAGTCATTTGTCAAATATGTACGTTTCACATATTTTATTTCATTGTGTTATTTGCTTTTTGGTTTTATGATATTAACATTGCAAAATCAATTTAAAAATTTTTATGGTCAGTCTTTTTTGTGGACTATGTAAAAATCACTATTTCATAAAATCATAACATTTTCTTCTTTTTTTTTCTTGAAGATGTAATGTTTTATCTTTTATACTTAAATTTCTCATGTCTTTCAAGTTAAGTTTTATACATATTTTAAGGAATGGACAAAGTTCCTATTTATACATATGGATATCCAATTGTTGCAACAGAATTTTTTAAGACTATTCTTTCCCTGCTGAATTACCTTTAATTATTTTTGTTCTATTGATGCACATGTCTATCTTTACATCAATACCAAAATAACCTTTAAAAATCATTATTGTGGTAAAATTATGTAACATTAGTTACAGCCTCTTAAATTTTTAAGTGCACAATTTAGTGTTGTTAACTATAGTCACAATGTTTTACAGCAGATCTCTATAAATTATTCATCCTGTGTAACTGACACTTTATATGCATTGAACAGCAACTCCCTCTTTCTCCTGTCCTCAGCTTTTGGCAAATACCATTCTACTCTTTCGTTTCATGAGTTTAACTATTTTAGGTGGAATACCACATACAGATGGAATACCACATACAGGTGGAATCCTGCAATCTTTGTCCTTCTGTGATTGGTTTATTTAGCATAATGTCCACCAATTCATGCATGTTTTCACATATGGCAGAATTTCCTCTTTTTAAAGACTGAATAATATTTCATTATAAATATATAATATATATACACATAAATATACATGTATACATACATGCACACACATGTATATATGTGTGTGTGTGTATGTGTGTATATATATAGTGTTTCCTTTATCCATTGATCTATTGATGGATTTAAGTTATTTCCATATTCTGGCTAGTATGAATAATGATGCAAGGAATATAGGAGTGCAGATATCTTTTTAAGATCTTGATTTCAATTCTTTTGGAGAAACACCTGTGAAATGGGATTGTTGACTAATACAATAGTTATATTTGTAGTTAAATAATCTGTTTCACAACAATGTGAATATGCTTATCATTACTGACCAGTTAATTACTGACCAGTTAATTACTGATCAGTTAATATTATATTCAATAAGGAAAATTGAAAGTTTTTTCTCTAAGATCAGGGAAAAGGCAAGATGCTCACTTTTGCCACCACCATTCAACATAATATTGGATTTTTAGCCAGAGCAATTAGACAAGAAAAAGAAAATAAGACATACAAATTAGAAAACAAGTAAAATTATCTCTATTTGTAGATGGCATGATCTTATATGTAGAAAACCAAAAGGAGTCAACAAAATAACTATTAAAACCATTAAATAAATGCAGGCCGGGCACAGTGTCTCACGCCTGTAATCCCAGCACTCTGGGAGGCCAAGGTGGGTGGATCACCTGAGATTGGGAGTTTGAGACCAGCCTGACCACAATGGAGAAACCCCGTCTCTACTCAAAATACAAAATTAGCCAGGCATGATGGTGCATGCCCGTAATCCTAGCTACTTGGGAGGCTGAGGAAGGAGAATTGCGTGAACCCAGGAGGCAGAAGTTGCTGTGAGCCAAGATCACAACACTGCACTCCAGCCTGGGCAACAAGAGCAAAACTCCATCATAAATAAATAAATAAATAAATACACAAGTAAGTACATAAATAAAAATATAAATAAATTCATCAAATTGGCCAAGCCCCAAATCAACATGCAAAAATCATTTGAATTTCTGTAGATTAATAATACAAAAAAATTGGGAAAACAAGCCCATTTACTGTAGAATCCCATTTACCATAGAATTTTCTTCTTTGCTTAGCAATGAACTTAATAATGGAGGTGAAAGTTTTGCACAATGAAAATCCCAAAACAATGGTAAGAAATATACATGAAAAGACATTCTGAGTAGTGGATTGTAAGATGGAATATTATTAAAATGTCCATTCTTTCCATATCAATATACAGATTCAATGTAGTATTTACTCAAATCCCAATGACATTTTTATAGAAATAGAAAACTAATATAGGATAACAAAGGACCCTGAATTGCCAAGCAATCTTAAGAGAGAACAAAATAGCAGACGTCTCACCTTTGAATTAAGAAAAAAGAATCAAAGTTATAGCAATTGTAACAGCATAGTACTGGCATAAAAACAGATGTACAGACCAATGGAAAAGAATAAAGAGTGCCCAAGTTAAATCCACACATATAAAGTCAACTGATCTTCAAAAAAGATGTCAAGAATACATATTAAAGAAGGGACAGTCTCTTCACCAATTGGTCCTGAGAAAACTGGATATCTACATACAAAAAATTTCATATTGGATCCTTGTCTTACACCACACATAAAAACAAACTAAAATCAATTAAAACCTTAAACATAAGATCTGTAATCATAAAAATCCTAGAAGAAAACAGAGGGGAAGTTTTTCATTATGCTGGTCTGGGCAATGATTTCTTGGATATGACACACTGTCCTCATTACTGTGATTTTTATTTTTATTTATTTATTTTTTTTGAGATGGAATCTTACTCTTTTTGCCCAGGCTGGAGTGCAATGGCACAACTTCAGCTCACTGCAACCTCTGTCTCCCATGTTCAAGCTATTCTGCTGCCTCAGTCTCCAGAGTAGGTGGGATTACAGGTGCGCACCATGATGCCTGGCTAATTTTGTATTTTTAGTAAAGATGGTATTTCACCATGTTGGCCAGGCTGGTCTTGAACTCCTGACCTCAGATAATCCACCCACCTTGGCCTCCCAAAGTGCAGGGATTACAGGCATGAGTCACCATGCCTGGCCTACTGTGATTTTATAATTAGTCTGCAAATCAGCTTCCTTGTGATACATGTTTACATGACATTACTTTTTCCATTATTTTTAATCTCAATGTTATCATATTTATTTTCTTGTTGATCATATACAGATGGATCTTGCGTTTTTCTTTCTTTTAAATGTAATGTATATATAATTTATTTACATTTTAATTAATAATAGGGTAAGATCTATTCAATAATATAAAGAGTCTACTTTCTTGCTATTCATTTTTTGGTCCCATGTAGTCTTTGTCCCCCTTTTCTTTTTTTTCCTTCATTCTTTTAGATTAATTTTTAGGTTCATCTATATTGGGCAATTAACTATAACTTCCTTATTTTTTATCAGTTGCCCTAGGGCTCAAAAAATATATATTTAACTCATCATCAATATCAAATCATATTATTCCATTTCACATATTAAATAAAACATTAGAAAAGTATACTTACATTTCTTCCATCATTTGTCAATTTTCACACTCGTTAAATTTGTCCAACATTTTAAAATTTCACACATATAATCTCTACATGTTCTATAAATAAATAAATATTTTAATTGTCTTTGACAGAGCTGATTTAAAAACAATTAAAAATGAGGACAATTTTTTTTTTTTTTAATTTACCCACATATTTACTATTTGGGATACTCAACTTTTTTGAGCAAGAAATACTTCCTTAATATATCTGTAGAACAGTTCAATTAATCACAAGTTCCCTCAACTTTGATATGCCTCAAAATATTTTTTTTTTTGTTTTAACTTCTGTTCGAACATTATTTTCACTGTTAGTATAGTAATAGGTCTATGTAGGTTTTTTCCCCTCCAGAACTTTCTAGATATTGTTTTATTGACTTCTGGTTGGCATTTTTAAACATAAAACAGGCATTACAACTTTGTCTTTGTCACCCTGTAATAAGTATGTCTTTTTTTTATTTTTTATTTTTTTATTTTTTTTTTGCCAAGATTTTTCTCTTTATTATTGGCTTTACAGAAATTTGATTATTTTACATTTTAGTGTACTTTATTCTTGTTGGGTTTTGTTCAGCTCTTTGAATATGAAAATATATAATCTTCATCAAGAATAAAAATATGCATAATTTATTTCTTTAAGTATTTTCCTTGCTCTGTCTGCTGTTGCTCTTCTATTCCAATTACATATACATTGGACCACTTGAAATTTTTTGACAGGTGGCTGAAGCTCTATCAATTATTTTATTTTTTATTCCTTCTGTGCTTTTTTTTTTTCTTTTTGGAATGTTTTTAATGTTCTTTCTTCAATTGCAGTACTTTTTCTTCATTTTTTTCTTTTCAAAAAAGAAAAAAAATTCTTTTTGCCTATACAGTGAATATTTAACTACAATATAATTTCTAGCTCAATTTATTTTTTAAATATTCTTTGTTTTTAATGTTTTTACTTTTTTATTCTTAATCATTAATATATTCAAAATAACCCTCTTAAAGTTCTTACCTGTTGATTTTACATTTTTGTCGTTTAATTGCCTCCTTTTATTCCTTCTCTTAACTAAACTTTCTCCTGATTATGGGTAATATAGTCTTGCTGCTTCTCATATTCGCTATTTTTTGTTCCAGAAAAGTGTGATTTATTTACTATGATAAAATATAGATACAGATATATTATAAATATGTATATATATAAATATATTGCACTCCAGAAGAATGTGATTTACTTTACTAAAATAAAATATAAATATGGATGTATTATAAATTATTACTTGAAATAATACATAGATATATTATAAATACTCTGTAATATAATACACAATTTATAATATATTATATTATATATTATTGCACATATATATAAAATTATACACTATTATACTATTTATATATAAATTTTAAAATCTAAATATTTTATTCCAAGTAGTTATTTAACATGCAGAACAGCTTGATTCTTTCAAAGTGTTTTATGGTTGAGCTGGAGTTACTTTGCTCTAGGGCTAGTTTAGATCTACTGTTAAATTGTAACTTTTTTGGATTACTATAAAAGGCTTCGTATTTGAAAAATCACTACGCTAGGCCAGATGCAGTAGCTCACACTTGTAATTCCAGCATTTTGGGAGACCGAAGCCGGCGGATCACCTGAGGTCAGGAGTTCAAGACTAGCCTGGCCAATATGGCTAAACCCTGTCTCTAGTAAAAACTACAAAAATGAGCCGGACTACTACAAAAGTAGTCCTAGCTACTTGGGAGGCTGAGACAGAAGAATTGCTTGAACCCAGGAGGCAGAGGTTGCAGTGGGCCAAGATCGCGCCACTGCACTCCAGCCTGGGTGACAGAGCAAGTCTCTGTCTCAAAAAAGTAAAAAAGAAAAAGAAAAGGAAAATCACAACTACAGATGACTTACTCTAGTTTTATGTGAGTATCTTTCTGCATATAGTATCCCTGTAGTTTTAGTTTTCCAGATAGTCTTTTGTTGTTTAGTTTTGACCAGGCTATAGATTCTAACCCTATGCATCTACAGCTTAGTATGTATCCCAAGGTGAAGTGAACCCTTCTTCATACTTCATGAGTTCGATTTCTGTGTATCTTACTTTTTTCAGGTACTGTGTCATGAAATTCCAGCCTCCTTCACCTCTCTGAACTCTGATGTGTGTGTCTTTAACTCGGTGAGGTCAACGGGATCTTCCTGTGTTTGCCCTCCCATAGAAGGCACCATGTTTTTTGCCTTCCTGCAAAAAGCTGTGATTATTTCCGTCTCAGTCTCTGCTTTTTTCCTTTCTCTCTTTCTTTTTCTTTCTCTTTCTTTCTTTCTTTCTTTCTTTCTTTCTTTTTTTTTTTTCAGGTGGCGTTTCGCTCTTGTTGCCCAGGCTGGAGTGCAGTGGTGCAATCTGGGCTCACCACAATCTCCTCCACCTCCCTGGTTGAAGCGATTCTCATGCCTCAGCCTTCCAAATAGCCCGGATTACAGGAGTGCGCCACCACGCCCGGCTAAGTTTTGTATTTTTAGTGGAGACAGGGTTTCTCCATGTTGGTCAGACCTGTCTCAAACTCCTGACCTCAGGTGATCTGCCCACCTCGTCCTCCCAAAGTGTTCCCTTTTCTTGAGATCATGGTCTAGTGATACCTCTTATCCAGTTTTCGAAAACAATTGTTTGATCAATTTTTTGTTGTTTAAAACAATTGTTTATCAATTTTATATTGTTATGAACTTGTTGGACAAGTTTGGTACCAGTTACTTTCTATGGCTAAAATAATGTTGCTGTTTTATAAGCTGTAGTTTTGTCTTTGAATTCTCAGTAATATGTAATTATTCTTGAACTTATGTCATTAGGAAAATAAACTCAATCATGACAGTACGTAAGCTAGAATTTTGTCAGAAGGAAGTGCAAGTTTATCAGATAATTAATCTCAAAGAATTGACCAATAGCCAAAAGTAAAGTATCACCAGAAAATGGAGAATGTCTTGGTTTATAAATTAGCATACTCCTAGCAGGTATGGTATGTGGAGAAAAGCTAGCTCACAAAGTTAATTTTCCATATACAGTAAAGACACAAAAATGTTTTTATAAAGTTTAAAAATAATTCCTTAGGCAGTTATGCAAACGATGCCAATCTGATAAGAGCATCTTAGCTTGCTATTCTTCGAGACAAACTCAGAAAACTAAGATATTGACTTCTTTTTCTGTCTTTTGACAGGAACTTATTTCAATAGACATATAACAATGTAGCCAACAGGTAGGCAGGTAGAACTGTAAGTGGCAAAGGAGTATTTCTGTAGACATTCAGTAAAGAAAATAAGTATAAATCTGCTTATACAACCAACAGGTCATCAGGACCTTTATTCATAAGACAATGTAAATAAACAGAACCTTGAAGGCCTCAATGAAATATCCATAGCTTTGGTTCAGCATGATACTTGTGATGGATAGGCTGGCTTTGGATAGGCTGGGACTTGCAGACACAAACCTTATTACTCAGCCTATAACAATGAGGAGCTCAGGCAAATTTAATAGAATATTCATTTCTTCGAAAGCTCACCAACCAATTGCTACTAAAATATACGTCCCTTCGAACAGAGTTAGTTTTTGCTTATTGAAGCAATTAAGAATTTAGTGAAATAGAGTCAGTCAATGAATAGTCCTGGCAGCGTGGCTCTGTTTGCAAATCAAAAGGATTGCTTGAATGGTAAGTAGAATCCATAAAACAGTTAGAAATTACTATTAGATCAATTTGCCTGTGTCATTCTAGAAATATGGCTCAGAATGCTTAAACTGTTTTAAGAATTGTTGGGCATTTTGTGATTTGGTTTAACTTAATGTTTTGTAAGTTATTGTACAGTTTGGTAAATTTTAATTTCTCTTTCAATTCTATGTAAAAATTGAAAGAGAAATTCTTGTATTTTGTTCAAATCCAAGAACAATTCATATATATAGAAAGATAAATTCTTATATTTGTTTGTTATATTTTATATTTTATTAGTTATTCTTATATTTGCTTGTCATATTATATCCAACATTCCTACATATTAAATAGTACAAACTTTTTATTTCACAGGATATCTCATTTTAAATATTACTAGAAATAGAATTGTTACATTATTTTGAAAATGACAAGTAGAAAAAATATTTCTAAATATACAAATCCTTTCATCTACTTGCACTGTCAATGAAGGGCTCTGGTGATGGATTTTAGGAATCTTCCTCTTTCTTAATATCAAGGCATACCAGAATAAGTAGGATTATTAACTCAAACATATTATGTAAACACAGATCATATTTAAGTAAGCATGAAAACATTGAACACCCAAATCTCTGATCCCTGAAGTAAAGATTATTCAATATTGCATAGTGTGAGTAATTTTGAATATTCTGGAAAAATGATTTGATGTGCCTTCAACTTAAAAATTATTCTCCTCTTTCATAAATTCATTTCGGAATAATACATATGTTCTACTTCAAAATAGCACAGAGAGAGAAGTCATTTTAGTCATGTATAGCAGATGTAATTTCAAAGCACATTTAAAAGAAAATTAAACATTATTGCATGAAAGTATTCAAGATTTAATAGTTATATAATATGTAATGAGTATACATAAAATGTGTACTTTTCTATTACAGGCAAAGGTAATAATAAATTTCTACTCTTAGCAAGTATGTCAGTTCTATTTAAAACCTGAGCTATTGAAATCCCAAATTACATTGTCAGCCAAGAATCTAGTGGTCATCATAATTATAATCTGTGACTTTCATTAATAATAATAGAGGATGAATTTTTCCTGCTTGGGATGACCCATGTAATAGTATGAATAGAGATTCAAAAAGAAAAAATTTGATCAATTTACATGTGTGTGTGTGTGTGTGTATGCATATGTGTGTGGCATGTGGCATATTTGTACATGAGATAAAAATGTGAAGAGAGTTTCCTTGACTAAAGCCATATGATCATTTGTGAACTAGATGAATTTGTAAAGCTCCATTATTCTAGCTGTGATATAAACAACAAAGATAATGCTAGATAGTTTTAACATACAGTACAATAATAAATGAAAGAGGAACCAAACCTTATTAATATCCCAATGCAATTTACTTTATATGTGTTAACATAATTTGAAATAGATATTTTTTAAGTAAATATTTGAAAATGTATTCATAACTCTACATTTCTCTAAAAAAAAATACTTGGAAATGAGTGAGGATTTATTCACCAGAACATAAAAGAAAGAAATGAAAGTTGAGTCATTTGTTATTTTCAAGAATATATTTGCATTTGTTTCTTGAAAATTATTTTATTATGTATAACAAATATATTCTATAGAAGAAACCTTCAATTACAAATAAATTAGAATGAATGATAATATTTCCCAGTAATTAATAAGGTATTTTAAATATGAACACATAATGAACTTACAAATTTCCCTATTTTTTAAAACATTAGTTCCATCAACAAAGAGAAAAGAATACAATTGAAGTAGCCTGCCAAAAAAAGAGAGTCAAAGAGAGAAAGCTCAAAAATGAGAACCTGTACTGGTATAGATAAGCTCAAAGGCAGAGGGGAAATAATAATTTGGATTTCTTTGTTTCCCTTCCATTTCAAATTGACACTCTGAGATGTTCACCAAACCAACTGATGTGCTATAGTAGAGAAAGTAAAGCACCAGAGGAATTATTTCCTGATTATGTCAAGATTAAAAACAGCAGTTTTCAAAAATGGTCTGTGTGTATGCCAGTTTCAACATGTCAGTTTCAATATGGTACTATGGACAAAAAGGAGAGGAGAATGACATGAAGCAGTAAGTTCAAAAAATGAGAAAAATAACTAGAAACAATGAATGTAAAATTTTTCATATGAAAATGTAATTATTCATATCTAAAATACACATTATCTCCCAAATATTAGTTTATTTTATTGTTTTTCATAGTTTACATTAAAATTTCCAATTTAATAAGTGAAATATATATTCTTAAAAATAGATCTTATAGTTACATTAATCCTTCCATGGTTATTTAAAAGTAAACTCAAGATACTTGCATAAGGTTTAGTAAGTATTTAGCATGCAATATCTAAATGACATAAAGGCTGACAGGACAGATTGATTTTAGCTTTCTTATTTTTATCTATCCAAACCAGAGAAGTTAAGTTAGTGGCCTAGATAATTAATCTTATCACAATAATTTCGTATTTTGTAGAGTATATGCAATTACTGTATTAATATCGTGTTATATTTTACATGTTCAAATTGTGTTATATTTGGACTATATTATATCTTTTCGGATGCAAAATTTATCTACTGAACATTGATTTTAAATATTTGTCAGTGTTTTGAGTGGAGCATTAGAAAATTTTATGATTTACTTAGAACAGCTTCTTAGAGATTTTAAAAAAGTGTTTTACATTATGGCTTTTAATTCTTTTCAATATTTTACATTTACAAGGCAGGACATGTAAAACTTAATGAGTAAAATAAATGAAAATATTAGAAGTGATGTCAAGAAGAACAATATCAGACTGGCCTATATATTACAGATACCGTGGTATACGTTCTTATTAATATTATTATAGAGTTGTGTTTAGAAAAAAAAAAAAAAAATTGCTCCCAAGTAGTTTCTAAGGAGTTTCTCAAAATTTAGAGAAATATTTACTGAAAAGAAGAGAGCCTCTCTATTTTAGCCAATTATCTTCTTTTGGATTTTTCTTCAACTTAGCTATATGGCATCTTCTTTCCCTTCTATAAAAATCGTATTCTCTGTGTTGTTTGAATCTAATATATTGCCTATCACCAGGCCATCTATTTATTTTCTCATTCAATGAATATATATTCAGGGTCAAACATGCTTGACCTCATGCCAGGATGTACAAAATAAGGCAGACACAGATATTGAATTTGAAAATTCACTTCACCTGCTAGGAGAAATCCCACTAAGCTAAGGACGACTAAAGATTACTCCTTTTAACAAGATTAAAAAACGTGATATCAATTCTGTACTTATTATGTGTGAGAGAGGTATTAAGCAGGGTGATTTCAAAACAATCACTAGAGTGGTGGTCCGGTATTGCTTTTTATCAGGCAAATATTCTCGGACAAATTACAACTTCTCTGAGAAGTATGTCTTATTAAAAATGATCCTCCCTTTAAGGTGTTGTGAAAAAATATTTAGTTATCCATAGACTAAGGAACATGGCAGTTACATATAAAAATGTCATTTTATTACATTATGAATTTAAATCTTATCACCTTTCTCTAACAGATTTCTCATAAATGCCTTACAGAACGAGGCTGAACTACATAACCACCTCATGGTGAGAAGTACATGACTTAAACCATACCCCTAAGGCAAGTCCAAATTTGAAGAATTGTTAGAATGATTACTCACATTCAGATGAGTTTATCTAGACTTAATTTTACTACAAGCTAACAAGAAAGCAGTGAAAAAGACATGTACAAGATCAGCAGCAGATGAGGTTGGAGCAAATTAATCTATATTGTGTCCTCCTTTACATCATTAAACCCCTCAGTATCTGTGATTTTAGCAGTCACATAAAGTTAGAAATATGCTAGGTCGGAAGAGCCCAGGGTCACCAACCCCCTGACTTTTATAGTGATTTAAATTGAGGTGGGCTATGTCAGCCCTCCAGGGTGTACCTTATTGTCATAAACGAAATTTCATTTTGTGTATGCTTACACTTTCTCAGTTTATTTTCTGTTTAACCACTGGGCCTGATCAAGGTTTCAGTGCTAACTGGTTGCAGTCTGTTCCCGTACAAATAAGTGATTTAGCTACTGGAGTGCAACAGAGAGGAACCAAGTACACAAAGAGCCTAGTTAGACTCCAAGAGTGAAGAAAAAAGTAAAGAGATTGCAATGGATTGCCCCTGAAAGGGCAGGAGGGAGTGGAGGGACTGTAGGTGGAGTGGGGTTCTCTTTCTCCACTGAGAAAGAGAGATACGGAGAGAGAGAGAGAGTGAGAGAGAGAGAGAAACACGCAGTAGTCATTCATCAAAGTGGTAAGTCAAAGAATGAAAGGAGAAAGTACTTAGTATGGCTGGGACACTGGAATTGGGTAACAAAGCTAAGCCAGGACAATTTATTTTTAATTTTTTAATGTTTGTTTGTTTATTTATTTATTTTGAGACAGAGCCTCTCTCTGTTGCTCAGGCTGGAGTGCAGTGGCAGGATCTCGGCTCACTCCAACTTCGCCTCCCGGGTTCAAGCGATATTCATACCTCAGCCTCCTGAGTATCTGGGATTACAGCCGCGCGCCACCACCCCTGGCTAATTTTTTGTATTTTTAGTAGAGACGAGGTTTCGCCATGTTGGCCAGGCTGTCTCGAAATCCTGACCTCAAGTGATCCTCCCACCTTTGTTTCCCAGTGTTGTGATTACAAGCGAGAGCCACTGCACCTGGCCCAGGACAATTTAATATAGTGACGGGAAAGATCCCCGCAAACCAGGTATTGAAAAGTGTTTCGTCAAAAACCAGAGGAATTAATGCAAAAGTTACAAGCAGAAGTTTGTAAATGAGGTTTAGAGGAAACAAGCAGGAAGGAGAAGAGCAATGCTGTGTATTCACAACTGTCAAATTAAATCCTGGCAGAGAACCGGGTGCTTTCATGTTGCAAACTCTTTTGTTTTTGATTAATTCGCATGCGTATTCTGAGTAGGCAAGCACTAAAGACTTGTTAATGCTTCATTATTAATCCTCACGATTCAATGCTCTTCTCAATGCTTTTCATTTTTCATAGGTAGGCTTTATCTAAGAGTATAATTTGTATTAAATGAGAATGTTTTCTAATCCAAAATCTTGTAAAATGCTCTCGAAAATTACTATGATTTTTTTCAAAGTAGTGGTAGGAAAAAAGAGTAATCGATCAAGGAAAAGTTTGCTCATAGTTATAAAAGCGTATTTTGTGATGGGTGGGCACGGTGGCTCAAGCCTGTAATCCCAGCACTTTGGGAGGCCAAGGCGGGTGGATCACCTGAGGTCAGGAGTTCAAGACCAGCCTGATCAACATGGAGAAACCCTATCTCTACTAAAAATACAAAAATTAGCTGGGCGTGGTGGCACATACATGTAATCCTAGCTACTCCGGAGGCTGAGGCAGGAGAATCGCTTGAACCTGGGAGGCGGAGGTGGCGGTGGGCCGAGATCGCGCCATTGCACTCCAGCCTGGGAAACAAGAGTGAAACTCTCTCAAAAAACAAGTACATGAATTTTTTTTTAACTGTATTTCGCATTTGTATTTGGCTGAATATGTTTTAGTGATTTAATGCACGTTGCGAATGGACCTTTGTGTATGAGGTCGTCAAATGAGGAAGATTCAGTATTGTCTCCTCAAAGAGTTGTCAGTGGTCTGACAATAACCCCATTCAGAGAAGTGAAAATATGTCATGGTCACTAACCATGCTCTACATCTGATAGCATTACATTTAAAGGACATTATAATGAATGATTCGTATAATACACTTCGATGTAATACATTTGGACAGCTACAAATACATTAATAGTAGTAGATAATGCTTACATAAGTCATCACTTTTGTTAGGCACCTTTGTAAAATGTATACATACATATGTAGTATCTCACATTTAATTTTCATTACAAATATATGGAACAGGTGCTTTTATCATCTTTAAGAAAACTGAATTGCAAAGAAATTGTTTTATCTTCACAGATAAAAACAGCTACTTTGTGTTTGAGTTGCTATCTGGACAGTGACTGTATGGCTACATAAACTTGCTGTAAACTATCAGTGTGTACTAATTTTCTTGAAATATACATAAATCTGTAGATGCCAGTATAAACATAGACAATATGCCTGAAAATATGAAACATAAATGTACCTGAAGAAACAGATATACTGTGCCGTTCTCCTAACCATATTGTCTAGGGTTGTCAAGAAAAGATCTATCTAAGGAAGACTCAAAATAAATGTATTAGGCCCAAGATACAGAATTGGGTTAAATTTAGATAAATAAAAACATTTTACAAAATCATTCACTGGGTTAGTGTGTGTATGTGTGTGTATGTGTATGTGTATGCACTATATAAATATAGTTTAACAAAATTAATGATTTTAGTCAACATCAAATGAAATAGTATTTTCCTTATGTTATATAGTCAGTTGAATAATTTCTGTATAAAAATAATTAAAGCAGTGTTTAACATCTTGAACCTATGTCAAAACCCTTACAGAAAAGAAAAACATGTTTAATCCAATTTTGAATCATACTTAAGACAGAAGTACACCTACCCATAGTAAAAGTAGACATAATTTCTTCAAACCAAGAAACACTTATACTTTTGCCCTTTTTTTGGAGTTTTATGAAAACAGCAGTTGCCTGCCTTTTATGAATTCTTTTTAGATTCATGAGAATTTTCTCAGTGTGTTTTATAAAAATGATTTAAAATGTAGCATATTTTCCATAAAAGCTTTCTCATTTATTTTTAGATTGGACCATGTAACTGGTTTTTTAGCATAGTTTTACTGCAAACTTACTATTTTATATGCATCAAAAGAATAGGCAAGAAGTTGATTTTATTCATCACTGTATGTTTAATAGCAATAGGCTTGACAATAAATAACTATTGAACTGAAGTAAGTTAATTAATTATACTGTAAGTGAAAAATAATAATAAAAATAAAAAATCCAGGGGAATAAACAGTGTACCTGATTTTCACTCTTTGAAGGAAGTAGATGTCCTAAATATGAAAATTCTGCCAAGCTGTTAGTATCAATTTAGGCTGACTCTTACTTATATGTGATCATAAATCCTGAAACAAGAAAATAATTACATATTTGATTATTTATTTATTCTCTAAATAGAAATGAAAGACTAGAACAGATAATTTTAAAATATTTGATTCTTAAGCCTTATACTTAGCATATTTTGTGAATACTATGAAAAAGTCAGGAATAACTAATGACATACATTTTAACTTATAATCAAAATATAAAAGAAAATATATTTTATAAATGAACTCATAAGAAAACTGAAGGAAGTTAAAGTCATGTAATTTTGCATTTTAATTTAAATATAAGAAATTACAAACATAAAAGTATTACCATATGTTTTAACCATTCCCATTAAGGTTTCTAATTTTCCACTAGATTTAAGATAATGATTTTTAAAAAATAATGAGAGAAGAAAATAAAGGCATATATGTTATACAGCTAAAAATCCAAGGAAAAAATCAAGTGGTGTGATAAAACGTTTCAAAATCCTCTTTTACATTTTGTTATTGATAAGTCAATCTGATAAAACAAGTTTCTCTAGCTACATGATATATGAGCAGTTTGATCATATACTTTCTCCTAACAAGAGCTAAAGCTTACAAAGAAAGCTTTTGCCTTAGAACTTCTGGAAGGTTGTTTTTCACAGACTTGAGCCCTGCTTAACAAGCTTATTCCAGCCTGAGAGCCTGCTCCCTGCCATTCTCACATTAGCCTCACATCTGGCACACGTTCCCTCTTTGTGCTAACCGGGTTCCTTTGATTGCTTCATTTGGGCCTGAAATCAGAAGAGTGCTGCTGACACAACCCAGGAAACTCCTGTGTCATCTCACACCAGGGATAGTCAGGTAGAACCAATGCAAAGGAGTCTGCTGCCCTGATGCAGCAGTAGGAAAGATATAAAATTTGTCTTTGCTCTCCCTTCATATTTTGATATAGAAAAAAGCTACCAAACTTGTAATATGCACGTGTGTGTGTATGCATATATATATATATGTGTGTGTGTTTGTATATATGTGTGTATATATATGCATATACATACACACACACACAATTTTGAAACTGATAGAGAAAAGCAAAACCTATTTTGGAGGAGATTTTCAAAATAACAATTTAAAAGGCATCTCAAAAATAAAAGTATTTAATTTTAACTGCCTCCTCAAGCCTCATCTTTCCGTATTTCTGTGATGTAAATATCTACATCACTTAGTCACCCAAGTTAGAAAATGTGCCTGCAATATCTTCCCTGAATACCTTCTAATAGAATTATTCTCTTTTTAAAAATACTATTCTATTTATTTATTTTTTATTATAATTTTTTTTTTTTTTTTTTTTTTTTTGAGACAGAGTCTCACTCTGTCACACAGGCTTGAGGGCAGTGGTGTGATCTTGGCTCACCACGATCTCCACTCCTGGGTGCAAGTGATTCTCATGCCTCAGTCTCCTGAGTAGCTGGGATTACAGGTACCCACCACCATGCCCAGATAATTTTTGTATTTTTAGTAGAGATGGCATTTTGCCATGTTGGCCAGGCTGATCTTGAACTCCTGAACTCAGGTTATCCACTGCCCAGGATTACAGGCGTAAGCCACTGCACCTGGCCCATTGTAATTTATTATAAAAATAAATTTTAGAATTCCCACACTAATCTGTGCATTTTTCATTAAGAGCCAGTATAATTCCTCTAGGGACTAAGGGTCTCATATATCAGTATTTGCATCCTGTATAATCACTTTTGCTACTATTAAATGCATCCTTTTTTTCTGTAAGAAACTCTCGTTTTATTAATATAAGTAATTTAAAACTCTATTACATACGGAATAAGCCATTTTTTAATGTGTTACTTAAACATAAACATAGTGTTCTTACTCTTAGCTGCAGAAGACTCTGATTTTGCCTTTGCTGTCTTAATTTGAATATTAATAAGTGTTAGTGTTGTTTTAAATACTTTTTCTGATAGAAGTAAACAAGATAAAATTGGAAAAACGTAAAGAAGAAAACGTCTAGGGACACACCGTTACAGTTAAGGAGAACTTTAGCAAGATTGGTGGTATAAAATCATTTCTCAGAACACAAAAATCAGCATTCTACCAGTAATCAATTGTTAGAAAACATAAACTTACTTAAAATGCATTTTAGAAAGGCACCAAAATGTAAATAATTTAGGAATAAATTTACCAAAATATGTTTATGGATTTTAAGGAGAAAATAATATACTATTGAGAGAAGTTGAGTAAGTCTAAAATAAATCAAAATGTACAACCTATTCACTAGTTGAAATACAGAGTGCCATAAAGATATTTATTTTTCCCAAATTAATCTATAGATTTAATTCGTTTCAATGTCAATTTTCTGTATGTGTGAGTATGTATATATATATGTGCATGTTTGTGTGTGTGAACATTGACAGATATTATGATATGTATGTAAGTGGAAAGGGCCAAGAATGCCCAAGATACTTGTGAAGAATAACATGGTGGGACATCTTGATCTATTAGATGTACCCTCCAAATTTACCATGCTACATGTTTACTCTTGGATATTTAACATAGAAAACTGTATATGCACCAGGAAATGTGTGCAAGATTATCAATTTTTTATCACCTCTAATATGTATAATATATTTGTGTTAGGATCATTTCAAGTCCTCTATTCCAGCTATTTTGAAATGTATAACACATTGCTATTAACTAAAGTCACCTTACTCTGCTATTGAACATGAGAACTTACTCCTATTTAACTGTTTTTTTTTTTTTTTTTTTTTTAACCTATTAACCAACCTCTCTTTATCCCTCTGTTCCCATCCGCACACCCTTTTCAGTCTCTGGTATCTACTTCTATTCTCTGTCTTCATGAGATAATCTCCTTTTGCTCATACATTTGTGTGATAACGTGATATTTGTCTTTCTGTGCCTGGCTTATTTTACAGGAATGTTTTATTCAAAAATACCAGCCACAGTCTCCAGAATGGCCACATTAAGTGGCTACAGTGTTGCCTTGCAAGACACACAATGAAATGTGTTTATATTTTAGCTTCAATATGACGCTAAATTTTCACCTTTACAGATTTACAAATGATATTGCCACTGTTCTGTCTGTACCCATAGATCTTACATAAGCTATGTCAGTATTTGTTCAATGTGACTTTTATTCTCTACATAGAAGCATACTAAGACATAATGTTTAGTTTGGATTAGAAATAAAGCTAGAAGAGAAATGGAAAACTAGAAGCTGTGAATTCTGAGGCTAATAAAAAAAGTAATTTGGACCTTATGATACAACTAGGTTAATTATTTTGAAATGATATTGTATTACTTTCTGGATAGGGATTAAATGAGTGGGCCTGTTGTGGTACTTGCGATTATCTCATATTAGTGGGATAATATTTGAAATAATGTGTTTTAAATAAAAAACTATATGTGTGTTTTTAACCAAATATCTATTTAATGTATAAAATACTAAGAATAACTGCTTTACATATGGCATATTGAATAATTTCTAACTCATTGTCTCTATTGTTTTAATGTGACTAAAAAACTTATTTTTTTCTTTTCTTTCTAATTTTTTAAAAATTATTTTGTGACTCTGATTCCAATGGACATAGATGATAGGCTACATGTAGTTTCCTGACCCCCCAAAAAGAATCTATGTGCTCGCCAGCAAATTAGGAGGTGAAACCTAGTATAAAAACTTAGTGTGACAACACAAACAACAACAAAATTTAAAAATTAAATAAAAAACAGCACTACAATTGTCTGTAAAACAGGGATAGCTTTAATTTTCTATGTCATTCAGATTTTATTTCTTTTGAGAATACAGAGAAATATTAAATCTATAATAAGATTAACAATACTGGAAACAGAGGAAAGCAGATTTCTAGAGAGTTCTTCAGCTCAATTGAAAACTTTCTTTCTTTCTTTTCTTTCTTTCTCTTTCTTCCTTTCTTTCTTCCTTTCTTTCTTTCTTTCTTTCTTTTTCTTTCTTTCTTTCTTTCTTTCTTTCTTTCTTTCTTTCTTTCTTTCTTTCTTTCTCTTTCTTTCTTTCTTTCTTTCTTTCTTTCTTTCTTTCTTTGTCTTTCTTTCTTTCTTTTTCTCTCTCTCTCTGTCTTTCTTTTTTGTCTCTTTCTTCCTTTTTCTTTTTCCCTTTTTTTATTTTCTTTCTTTCTCAGGGTCTCTCTGTCGCCCAAACTGGAGTGCAGTGTCAAGATCCTGGCTCACTGCAACCTCTACCTCCCAGCTCAAGATATCCTCCCACCTCAGCCTCCCAACTAGCTGGGATTACAGGTGTGTGCTGCCACACTTAGCTAATTTGTATTTATTTATTTACTTATTTATTTATTTTAATTATTTATTTATTTAATTTTTGAGATGGAGTCTTACTCTGTTTCCCAGGCTGGAGTGCAGAGGTGTGATCTTGGCTCACTGCAACCTCCACCTCCCTGGTTCAAGCAATTCCTCTGTCTCAGCCTCCCGAGTAGCTGGGATTACAGGTGCACACCACCACACCTGGCTAATTTTTTTGTATTTTTAGTAGAGATGGGATTTCACCATGTTAGCCAGACTGGTCTTGAACTCCTGACCTCAGGCAATCTGCCCGCCTCGGCCTCCCAAAGTGCTGGGATTACAGGAGTGAACCGCTGTACCTGACTGGCTAAATTTTTAATTCTTTGCAGAGACAAGGCCTCTCTGTATTCCTCAGGCTTAAACACATTTCGTTGTTAAAGAATGTCTCATCCTTCAATATGCAGAAAACCATTCTGAACTTCAAAGGAAATAGAATAGTCAGCGGTTATCAATTTTATTTGAAACGAGACTCTAAAAATATAAATCTGCGTCTTTGTCTTTACAGTACAGTCTACGTTGGCAGAATATTAGTTTGGAAATACTACAGTACATATTTCATTATGATTATACATATATACAACTATACCTTTTGCACTTATTTCTGCTAATAATTTTAAGGAAAGTATAAGATTTAAATATTTCAGAATATCAAAATAAATTTCAAAATGGATAATTATTTGCATATTTTTTATATTTAGTTATAATTTTACAGGAATCAATTAAGCCTGCTCTATTTTCACATAACCCCAGGGAAGGATATTGTAGTTAATCATGCATCATACCAGGCTTTCTTCAGCCCTAATACTGCTATTTGAACAGGAGGATCCGGTTAATAAATTAAATAAGAGCGATTAAGATATCCTATTATGAGATATTAATTTTCATGTTATGCCTCAAAGGAGACATATCTCTCCCCATGGAAAAGGACTTAAAATATCTCTTCTTTTATATAAGATTCAGTTTCATGGTGCTTATTCTGATGAAAATATACTGTAATATTATGGTAAAAATGCAGGACGAATACATGTTTAGGGTTCCTAACAGCTTTCACATTTTTAATCAGATAAACTCAGAAACTGACACTTCATTTAAATATAAATGATTAAACTCAGAGACTTTATGCTACCTTCATGCATTACGCACCATTAATGGGAACAAAGCCTCTTTTGAACTGAAGACTCAGCACACAGAGATGGTATTTTATGTTCGCACCCAAGAAAAATTATAAAACCAAACATTTTGACATTAAGAACTCTAAAACCAGAGCACATGAGATTTCAAGCACTGAAGAAATCTGGAGAAAGATAGAACTATTACTATAGTTCTATACAAAATTAAGGATAATTACCTGTTGCTTACTTTCTAAAAATTAGGTTTGTCATCATATTTCTGATTGTTATTAGAGATTGTTCAACATGTGTACACTGTAAATCCAGTTGTTTTCAACAAAACTTTGTTGCTTTCATAATGTCCTAAGGTAAAGAGCCCTATAAGACATCTACAGAACTCTCCATCCAAAAACAATGGAATATACATTTTTCTCATCATCACCAGGCACTTACTCTAAAATTGATCACATAATTGGAAGTAAAACACTCCTCAGCAAATGCAAAAGAACTTAATTCATAACAAATGATCTCTCAAATCACAGCACAATCAAATTAAGCTTAATATTAAGACATTGACTCAAAACCACACAACTACATGGAAATTGAACAACCTGCTCCTTAATGACTTGTGGGTAAATAATAACATTAAGGCAGAAATCGAGATGTCCTTTGGAAGTAAAGAGAATAAAGAGACAATGTACAAGAATCTCTGGGATGCAGATAAAGCAGTGATAAGAAAGAAATTTACAGCACTAAATGCCCACATCAAAAAGCTAGAAAGATCTCAAATGGACAACCTAACATCACAACTAAAAGAATGACAGAACCAAGAGCGAACAAACCCCAAATCTAGAAGAAGATAAGAAATAACCAAGATCACAGCAGAACTGAAGGAGATAGGAACATGAAAAACTCTTGAGAAAATCAATGAATCTAAAATCTGGGTTCTTGAAAAAAATAATAAAATAGATAGACTTCTAGCTAAGAAGAAAAGAGAGAAGAATCAATAGACATAATTTAAAATGATAAAGGATAAGGGGGATATCACCACTGACCCCATAGAAATACAGATAACCATCAGAGAATACTATAAACACCTCTATGCAAATAAACTAGAAAATCCAGAAAAAATGGATAAATTCCTGTACACATACACCCTCCCAAGACTGAACCAGGAAGACATTGAATCCTCGTATAGACCAGTAATGAATTTTGAAATTAAGGCAGTAATAAATAGCCTAACAACCAAAAATAACAACCAAAAAAGCCCAGGGCCAGATGAATTTACAGCTGAATTTTACCAGGGGTAAAATTCAAAGAGGAGCTGGCACTATTTCTTCAGAAATTATTCCAAACAACAGAAAATGAGGGATACCTCCTTAACTCATTTTATGAAGTCAACATCATCTTGTTACCAAAACCTGGCAGAGACACAACAAAAGAAAACTTCAGGCCAATATTCCCGATGAACATTGATGCAAAAATCCTCAATAAACTACTGGCAAACTGAATCCAGCATCACATTAAAAACTCATCCACCACAATCATGACAGTTTCATCCCCAGGATGCAAGGCTGGTTCAACATATACAATTCAACAAACATAGTTCATCACATAAACAGGTCTAAGGACAAAAAAACACATGATTATCCAAATAGAGGCAGAAAAGACCTTCTATAAAATTTAACATCCCTTCATGCTAAATACTCTCATTAAAGTAGGTATTAATGGAACATATCTCAAAATAATAAGAGCTGTTTATGACAAACCCACAGCTAATATTATACTGAATGGGCAAAAGGTGGAAGCATTACCCTTGAAAACTGGCATAAGACAAGGATACCCTCTCTCACCTCCGCTATTTAACATAGTATCGGAAGTTCTGGCTAGGGCAATCAAGCTAGAGAAAGAAATAAAGGGTATTCAAATAGGAAGAGAGGAAGTCAAATTGTGTTTGTTTGCAGATGACATGTTTCTATATCTAGAAAACCCCATCATCTCAGCCCAAAAGTTTATTAAGCTTATAAGCAACATCAACAAAGTCTCATGATACAAAATTGATGTACAAAAATCTCAAGCATTCCTATAAACCTACAACAGATAAGCAAAGAACCAAATCATGAATGAACTCCATTCACAGTTGCTACAAAGAAAATAAAATACCCAAAATTACAGCTATCAAGGGAAGTGAGAAAACTCTTCAAAGACAACTACAAACCACTGTTCAAGGAAATCAGAGAGAATACAAACAAATGGAAAAACAGTCCATGTTCATGGGTAGGAAGAATCAATCTCGTGAAAATGGCCATACTGCCCCGAGTAATTTATAGATTCAATGCTATTCGCTTTAAACTACAAGTGACATTCTTCACAGAATTAGAAAAAAAGTACTTTAAAATTCATATGGAACCAAAAAAGAGCCCATATAGTCAAGACAAGTCAAAGAAAAGGAACAAAGCTAGAGGCATCATTGTACCTGACTTTAGACTATGCTACAAAGCTACAGTAACCAAAACAGTGTGGTCCTGGTACAAAAACAGACACATAGATCAATGGAACAGAGTAGAAGATTCAGAAAAAATCCTGCACATCTACAGCCATCTGATCTTCCATGAACCTGACAAAAACAAGCAATGGAGAAGGGATTTCCTATTTATTAAATGATGCTGGAAGAAGTGGCTAGCCATATGCACAAAACTGAAACTGAACCCTTTCTTATACCTTATACAAAAATTAACTCAAGATAGATTATAGACTTAAGTATAAAACCCCAAATCATAAAAACCCTAGAAGATAATCTAAGCAATAACATTCAAGACATAGACACAGGGAAAGATTTCATGATGAAAACATCAAAAGCAACTGTAACAAAAGCAAAACTGGACAAATGAGATCTAATTAAACTAAAAAGCTTTGACATAGCAAAAGAAACTATCATCAGAGTGAACAAGCAAACTACAAAATGGGAGAAAATTTTTGGAACCTATCCATTTGACAAAGGTCTAATATAGAGTCTCCAAGGAACTTAAACAAATTTAAATAAAACAAACAAACAAAAAAGAACAACTCCATTAAAAAAGTTGATTAAGGACATAAACAGACACTTCTCGAAAGCAGACATACTTGTGGCCAACCAATAAATGAAAAACCTCAACATCACTGATCATTAGAGAAATGCAAATCAAAACCACAATGAGATACCATCTCACATCCATCAGAATGGCAATTACTAAACATTCAAGAAACAACAGATACTGGTGAGTCAGTGGAGAGATAGGAATGCTTTTAGACTTTTGGTGGGAATGTAAATTAGTTCAATCATTGTTGAAGACACTGTGGCCATTCTCAAAGACCTAAATTCAGAAATTCCATTTGACCCAGCAATCCCATTACTGGGTATATACCCAGAGGAATATACATTATTCTATTATAAAGATGCATGCATGTATATGCTCATCACAACACTATTCACAATAGCAAAGACATGGAATCAACCTAAATGCCCATCAATAATAGACTGGATAAAGAAAATGTGGTACATATACACCATGAAATACTATGTAGACATAAAAGGAAAGATATCATGTCCTTTGCAGGGACATGGATGGAGCTGGAAGACATTATCCTCAGCAAACTAACACAAGAACAGAAAATCAAATACCACATGTTGTCACACACAGTGGGAGCTGAACATTGAGAACACATGGACACAGGGAGTGGAACAATACACACCTGGGGCCTTTTTGCAGGGGTTGGCAGGAGGGAGAGCATCAGGAGTAAGAGCTAATGCATGCTGGGCTTAATACTTAGGTTATTGGTTGATAGGTGCAGCAAACCACCATGGCAAATATTTACCTATGTAACAAATCTGCACATCTTAGGCATGTACCCAGGAACTCAAGATAATTTAAAAAGACAGAAGAAATTTAGAAATTAAGAAGGAAGGAAGGAAGGAAGGAAGGAAGGGAGGGAGGAAGGGAAGGAGAGGAGAGGGGAGGGGAGGGGAGGGGAGGGGAGGGGAGAGAGTCGTGAAGAAACATCATCCATTACAACAAATCACCCAGGAACAGAACCTGAATATAAAAATGTTATTGGATCATCTGGCCCCTCTTTTGATCTTCTGATCTTCCTTCTGCCCTTTGGTAACCACACTAGGTCAGGTATTTTGTGTGTGGTTGTACAAAAAGAATCTAAATATAGAGCCTCACAAACAGTAGATATATGTAAAATGCATATATAAATAACATAAAAGGTTCATGGATGATTAGCTTTGACTCTTCTAATTTGGCAGACTTTATGATGATTCTATTTTGAAGCAGAACTTTATCAGTATTTGCTGTGGGTCAACAGTTTTTTTCCCACACTTCTCTACCTCAAAATTATATCCTTCCTGTTTAAATCATTTATAACTGGATTGAATGGGAGTGAAAATCCAGATTATATGAGGCAACATCAAATATCTAATTGAAATATGTATGAGAATGATTAAATAACGATTTAAGAAAAAGTAATGTTATTAAATAATTGATGTTTACTTGAAAACACGTTACAATCAAAATTGTGCAAAATGATTGCAGAAAAGCACTGCTAGTGTCATATGTGTAGATTTGAAATAGGGTTTTTCATTTGTAGAAAAACTATGAAATCGAGTAATAATTGGATACAGACAGTGCCCAAAACTCTCTTTCTACAACTTATATTTTGCTTTGCATACTGGCCAATGTTCAATAGAAAGTGCTTAGGGTGGAAGAGGGCCAGAGACAGCTGCAACTGTGTAACAATTAAAGCAGAGAAGTGGCCTTGTTAAAATAAGGAGACTGAAATCTAGTAGAGGGATTGAGTTAATTCACATATGTGGAGCCAGTTCTCTATTAAATTACCAAAAGGAGGGAGGAGAGAAGACTACAGTATCAACCATATTTGTCTGTCCTTATTAAAATTTTGTCAAATGCATCAAATACTTAAACGTAAAGAAGAACATACACCCAAAGGACCTGAAATAAATATAACTTTTTGTAAGCTCTCGGGGTAAGATAGGATCTCGTGATTACAACACATTAGGTGTATAATTAGGTGAAAAAGTGGATGCTAGGTAAACATGTACCTTATTTATTAAATGAAATATTGCTAAGGTATAATGAAAACTGTAATGATATTATATTTTGGGATCCTTTTCTCTGTTTTACATAATTGACTATGACTAGTATTTTTCTTGTAATTGTAGAAATAAAATAGGCATTGCTTTTTGTATGTTTAAATTTAAGGGCCATTTCAAAATTTCTTGTCCTGTATTTTTTTTCAAACTTTCAGAGGACAAATAATTCTTATGTTACATATATGAAGCATAAATTTAAACATAAAAAAAATGGTCATGACATTCCAAAAGTGGTAATTGCAAAGGAAAGAAAAAATAGAAGCAATATAATTTGGCATAGGGAATCTATTATTTCAGAATCAGCCCAGCACAAATTGGAATGGTACTTGTTCTTTGAAAGATTGTCCCTGTTTCTTCTCACTCCAGCCATATGGGAGCCACATGGTTCTAATTTTCTTCAGATATTTTGTTAAATGTCACCTTATCAGGGAAGCCTTTCCTTACCACCCTATACTACACATCACATCACTCTTTCATTCTTCATGCTTTATTCTGCTTTATTTTCATGATAACATATCACAACTTGACATATTCATTCTATTTGCTTATTGCCTCTGCATGCCACTAAATTTTAAATGAGAGCAGAGTTTGTGTGCTTTATTAGCTGTTTTATCCTCAATGAGTAGAAGAGTGCAATGGATGTGATAGGAGCTTAACTAATGTTATCAAATGATTAAATGAATATGAAAATGGTATGCACACTTATCACATTTTAGTTTAGGAGCTGTCATATGAATCTTTTAAAGGCTTTACAAGGTCTTCCTCACCTTGCTTATAAAGAAGGGCCATTGAGTCTTACTATGGCAAGAGGGTCAGATGCAAAGTTGCAGAACATTGCCAGCTCTATTTCCAGTAACATGGTAAGTATAGTTTAAAATGAAACTGAAACAAGAACAAAGAACCAAAGATAAGACATTAATATGAGGAAGTTCAAGTCAGAATTGAGATTCTAATGCCAATAATACTTAAATCTGAGCTGCATGTGTCCTTGTCATGGTTTATTTATGGTTTCTGTCATTTTCAACTAAAATTCATGACTAATTCTACTATAATTATATAACAAGTTATAATAATGCAAAACTACAAGGCTTCAAATAATTTTTAGTAGATTTGAAAAATGAAAATTAAGTAAAATTTTTAGCTAATAACATTTTCTCAACTGAAGAAATAAAGGAAGAATACTGTGTTTCAAGAGACAAAATTATCATTACAGTGTGAAATTTGATTCTAATACCAACTTGTATCTCTTCAATATTAGTGAAAGAGTATAACCTCAAAGCAATCTGGTTTAAAATTATAGTAAATGTTCTCATTTCTTCCAAACTAGATTCGCGTAAAACACATGGGGAGAACTAAGAAAACGTTACCTATCATTATTTCTAGAGTTTTTTTTTTCACACTTTGTCAATGTAGTTCTTCAAATATAATATGAGATTGTTGAAACTTTACTTATTTAACTTCAAAACATTGCTTCTTTTTAATTTGCTTTACAAGATATCAGCTATTAAAGTTATTTTTAGAAGAAATGTCTGTATGATGTTACTTCTCTCTACTTCAATTTCTAATCTGAATATTGAATACTGAGTATATGTGCTCTCTCTAAAAGGTGTAAGAGGAAAGATATTTCACATTATTTATGATGAATGATGTTTTCCTCATAAAATCCTAGGTGAAATGCTGCATTTATTGATCAGCACTAAGGTACTTTGTGGAACTATTAAACCATTAAAGATCCCAATTATCAGCAATAAATGCAGGGATTTTCTGATTGCATATTTAATGATAACTGCACTTTACTCATCAAGACACCTCTTATAATTAAACTAATAATCCTTCTAATTACAGATATTTGATTTACCTTTTGCTATGGTTTGAATGTGTTGCCTCCAAATTTCAGGTGTTGCTGGTGAGATAGTATTAAGAGGTAGGGCCTGTAAGAGATGATCAGGCTGTGAGGGATCCTCCCTGATGAATGGGATAAGGACATTACCAAAAAAAAAAAAAAAACAAAGAAAAGACTTCTTGCTCTTCCATCTTCCATGATTTGAGGACCCAGTGTTCCTCCTCTCTGAGGATGCAGCCCTTACCAGTCAACTGAAGCTGCTGGTGCCTTGATCTTGCATTTCCCAGTCTTCAGAACTATGATAAATAAAGTTTTATTCTTTATAATGACCCAGTCTCAAGTATTCTGCTATAGTAGCACAAATGTACTAAGGCACCTTTTAACTTAGTACTTTACAGAGTATGGCACACAGTAGGCATTTGGGAAATATTTCTTAAGAACACCTTTGGACTGACTAATCATCATTAAGAAACTAAACATGTTTATGAACACTTAATGTTAGGGTAGTTTCTCAATTTATAAAAAAAAAAATTTAAAGTTGGCACACATTGCTTCCATATAACCCATACTCAATTTCCCCTATTATTAACATCTTACATTAGCATCGTTGCCTTGTTACAATTACTGAACCAATACTGATACATTATTATTTGCTAAATTCCATGCTTAATTCATATTTTCTTCCTTTTTATCTAATGTTGTTTTCCATTTGAGTATCCCATTCCGAATAACACATTTCATTTAACCATCTTGCCTTCTTAGGCTCCCCTAGGCTTTGACGGTTTCTCAAACTTTCATTGTTTTTGGTGACCATAAGTTTTGAGAAGTACTGGCTGGATATTTTGCAAAATCTTCTTCTATTAGAATGTTTCTCATGATTACGCTAGGTTTTGTGTTTTGGGAAGAAGACCACAGAGGTTAAGTACCATTTTCATCTAATCATATCCAAGGTACCTACTATAAACATAACTCACCACCTCTGATGTTAACCTTGATCACTTGGCTAAGGTAGTGTTTGTCACATATCTTCACATTTTTGTAAAGTTACTTATTTTCCCTACTCTACATAATATTCTTTTAGGGAGAAGTTACTATATGCAGTCTACCTGTAAGGAATGAGGAATTATTCTCCACTTCCTTGAAGGTGAAAATATCTACAGAAATTACATAGATTTTGTTCCACAAGAAATTTTTCTATTTATCCCCATTTATTTATTTAATCATTGATTTGTATCTGTATTCATACAAAAATACTTTTAACATATTGGGTTACAGCCTAGTGCAAATTAATTTATTTTGCTGCTCAAATTGTTCTACCTTTGGACAGTGACAGCTCTTTCATTTGGTTCCTGTGTCATTTCCACATGCCCCCATCATTGTTTGTTTGGGTGTGCATGTGTTTGTTTCCTTTTTAGCATTTCCTTATTTCTAGTACTAGTAGTGCCCAAGTACATCTTATATATTTACTGTCCCAAACTATTTCTCCAAGGAATACTGATTCCCTTGATTGAAAAATGTTATTATAAACCATACAGAGGCACCAGTGTTCTCATCAGTACTAAAGTGTTGTTGCCATTAGGCATTCTCAGGTGACATGAATAGAATTTATTTATTTGAATACTAATATGTGTATACACACTTCTATAAGCATATCTGTATGTAAGCATCGGAATCTATATTAAGCAAAATATGAGTGCATACTGATATCTTCACCTCTAATCCACTGACACATTTATTAGTCTGGCCTCATTACCTTGTTCCTCTCCAACTGTGAGAAACCTGGTTCCAGCCTTCTGCTGTCCAGTCACTAAAAGATCCAGTTTCAGTATAAATGCAAAATAGTATCAGAATCATTTTCCGATGTCACCATGGGAAATTAATTTCACAACTAGACTACACTTTTATGTATACTTCCTTTTGCCTTTAGTCTTACAGAATCCATTTTCTTCCAGTGTTACTTAGATCTGCAAGTTTTTCCCCCAGCCTCATTTAGTGAGATTGGTTCAAACATTTGCAATACAGCTAGATTGTTTTTGTCACAAAACAATTGATAACACAACAATGATTGTTATTTCATCCTGGAATATCCCAAACTTCTAAATGTTTTGTATTTTCAAACTTGCACACAATAAGTTTCATTCTTTATGCTGTAATGTTCAATGGATTTTGGCAATGCGGTGTGATGTATCCACCATTACAATAGTATAGAGAATAGTTTTATCACATTTAAAAATCCCATGCCTCACCTATTCAGCTCCCCTCCTTGGAATCTCCCTATCATCATCCATTTTAAGCATATCTGTAATTTTGTCTTTTTTAGAATATTACATAATTTGAATGAGAAAATATGTAGCTTTTTCAGTCTTGACTCTTAACATAGGAATATACATTTACGATTGGGCTGTGTCTTTTTATGGCTTGGTAGTTAATTCCTTTTAATTTGACTAATATCCCCCTGAAGAGATGTATCACAGTTTGTTTACCCATTCACCTATTGAAGGACAGCTTGGGGGTTTCCATTCTGACAATTATAAAAAAGCTGTATGCAGATTTTTGGGTGCACATATAATTTTAAATCCAATGAGTATTTAGAAGCACAATTGTTAGATCAAATGATAGGTCTACATTTAGTTTTGAATAACTATCCAACTGTTTTCAAAGTGACTATACCATTTTTGAATTCCCACCAGAAGTGAATGAGAGTCCTGTTGCTCTGGATGCCCTCCAGCAATTAGCATTGTCAGTTTTGTAATTTTTTGTTATTTAAATAAGTGTGTAGTGGTATCTCACAGTGGTTTTAATTTGTATTTCCCTAATGATAATTGATATTGAGCATTTTTATATGCTGGTTTTCCATTTGTATATCTTTTTTGGTGAGGTCAGTGTCTGTTCAGATCTTTTGTTCTTTTTTTTATTATGTTATTCTTTGTTGCAATTTAAGAGTTCTTGGTGTAAACAAGTCCTTCATTGACAGTTTTGCAAATGTTTTATCTTTATCTTCACTGACTTTTTTATTCCATTGACATTGTCTTTCACAGGGCAGAAAATTTCCATTTTAATGAAATCTAAATTATCAATTTTTCTTTTATGAATCATGTTACTGGTGTTAAATCTGGAAATGCATAACCAAACCAAAGGTCATGTAACTTGTCTACTATTTTTAAATAAATTTTATGATTTTACACTTTATATTTATAATTGTGATCCATTTTGGGTTGTTTTTGGGTGTGAAGTAAGCCATTTTCTAAATGTGTTGGTGTGTGTGTATATCTACACGTACATACATACAAATGCTTTAGTTCCATTTATTAAAAAGACTATCAATTTCTCCCTGGCATTACCATTTCTCTTTTGTCAGCAATCAGCTGACATATTTTTATGGGTCTATTTCTTAGCTATTTATTCTGTTTGATTGATATTCTGTTTGTTTGTACTATGCTGACTTTATTACTGAAGTTTCATACTAAATCTTGATATAAAGTGATGTTAGTTTTACAATTGTTTTTCCGTTTCAACATTTTCTTTGTTATTCATTTGTCTTCCCCTATTAATTTTTAAATCAGTATTTCAAGTCTGCAAATTAGCTTTCATAATTTTGGTTGGATATGCACTGAATTAATAACATTGGGAAAAATGGACATCTGTACAATTTTGAGTTTGAGTCTTCCAATACATATACTTGGAGTCTATATCTACTTACTCATTTCTTTAGATTTTCTTTGATTTTTTAACTGCAAATTTATAGTTTTACACATACAGGTTTTGTCTTTATTTTCTTAGATTTATATCTAAATTTTTATGTCTTTTTTGTGCTATTGTCAATGTAATTACTAACATTTTGCATTTGAATAGCTCATTGCTCATATGTAGGAAATTAGTTAATTTTTGTATATTAACCTTGCATTATATGACCTTGCTATAGTCATTTAATTCTTCCAGGATTTTATTTGTTGATTTTCAGATTTTTCTACATATACAATCTTATCATAGGCAAATAGAGACTTTTATTTTTCTTTCCAATATGTATAAGTATTTATCCTGTAATTATTGCACTAGGTGATATTTCCAGTCAATGAGGAATAGGAAAGCCAAGAGAAGACACAAATAGAGAGTTTTAATTTTTTTTCCCTATAAGTACATCTATGTATCCTGCAATTATTGCACTAGATGACATTTCCAGGAAATGAGGAATAGTAATGCTAAGAGAAGACAGCCTTGTCTTTTTTTCTGATCTTAGGACGGAAACATTGTTACTCTTCATTAAGGATGATATTAACTATAATTTTTGTAGGTACTTACAAATTGAGAGGATCTGTTTGAATACTGGATTGTGGAGAATATTTATTACAAATGGATGTTGGATTTTGACAAATTGTTTTTATGCATCAATTTCGATTTCTTCTTTAATAAGTTGCTATAATGAATCACATTGATTATTCTTTTAATGTTGAAACCTCCTTGCGTATCTGGCACAAATCACAATATGTCATGGTATGTAAATAATTTTTATACATTGTTAAACTTGATTTGCTAATATTTTGTTGAGAATTTTTTATTTATATCATTGAGAGACACTGGTATATAGTTTTTCTTTCTTCTGATGTCTCTATTTGGTTTTTATATTAATGTAATGTTCAGCTGATAATTAATTACAAAGTGTTCCCCCCTATTTCAAACTTTTGCACAAAATCATGGAGAAATATTATAATTTATTCCCGATTTTTTGGTAGAATTGTCAGCAAACTGTTTGTGCTTTTATTCTGGGAGGCTACAAATTACTGACTGGATTAATAATTACAGGGAAATTTAGATTATCTATTTGTCCTCTATGTCTTGGTATAGAGAATCTTTTAAGGAACATGTGCATGTCATCTATATTGTCAAACTTGTTGGCATAGAATTGTTCATAGCAATCCTTCATTATCTTTGTAATGTCCATGGGTTTAGAGTTGTGAAATGGTAGTACTCACGAGTAAAGCATTTAGAACTTTGATTTTCCTTCTGCAAATGCTTTTCATTAAAACATAATTAATTTCTTTAATACATTTAAGTGTATTTAAGTCATCTTTTACTTTGACAAGCATACAAGAAACTTTGGCATTTTCGGCTTCTCAAAAGTTTGGTCTATTTCATCTAACTTATTTAATACATTGACAAAGATGTTATAAATATTTTCCTGTTTTATTTTTATACTTGTAGAATCTCTGGTAAGGTCTCACCTACAATTTTTTTTTTTTTACTTTTATTTTAGGTTCAGGGATACATGTTCATTTTTGTTATATAGGTAAATTGCATGTTGGGAAAGTTTGGTGCACAGATTACTTTGTCACCCAAGTAACAACGATAACATCTGATAGGTAGTTTTTTGACCTCACCCTCATCCTTCCTCCACTCTCTAGTAGGCCCCAGTGACTGTTGTTCCTTTCTCTGTGTCCATATGTAGTCAAATTTTAACTCCCACTTATAAATGTGAAGATATGGTATTAGATTTTCTGTTCCTCTGTTACTTTGTGATATAGTTTGGCTGTGTCCACACCTAAATCTCATTTCCAACTGGAGCTCCCGCAATTCCCATGTGTCATGGGAAGAACCCAGTGGGAGGTGATTGAATTATGGGAGTAGAGCTAGTGAATGAGTCTCACAAGATCTGATGGTTTTAAAAATGGGAGTTTCTCTGCACAGATTCTCTCTTTGCTTGACACTATCCACGTAAGACATGAATTGCTCCTCCTCGCCTTCCATCATGATTGTGAGGCTTCGCTGCCCATGTGGAACTGTAAGTCCATTAAACCACTTCCTTTGGTAAATTCCCCAGTCTTGGGTATGGTTTTATTACCAGTGTTAATATGAACTAATACGGTAAATTTGTACCAGTACAGTGGGGCACTGCTGTAGATACCAAAAAGGTGGATGCAACTTTGGAACTGAGTAACAGGCAGAGGCTGGAACAGTTTGAAGGGCTCAGAAGAAGACAGGAAAATGTGAGAAATGTTGGAACTTCCTAGAGATTTATTGCATGACTTTGTCCAAAATGCTAATAGAGATACGGACAATAAAGTCCATGCTCAGGTAGTCTCAGGTGGAAATAAGGAACTTATTGGGAACTGGAGCGAAGGTGACCTTTGCTATGTTTTAGCAAAGAGACTGACAGCATTTTGTACCTGTTCTAGAGTTTGTGGAACTTTAAACTTGAGAGAAATGATTTAAGGTATCTGGTAGAAGAAATTTCTAAGCAGCAAAACATTCAAGAGGTGACTTTTGGGCTGTTAAAGTCATTCAGTTTTATAAGGGAAGCAGAGTATAAAAGTTGGGAAAATGTGCAGTATGACAATGCAATAGAAAAGAAAATCCCATTTACTGAGGAGAAATTCAAGCTGGCTGCAGAAATTTGCATAAGTCATGAAAAGCCAAATGTTAATCCCCAAGACAATAAGGAAAATCTCTCCAGGGCATATCAGAGGTCTTCACAGCAGCCCCTCCCATTACAGACCCTGAGACTGAGGAGGAAAACATTGTTTTGTGAGCCAAGTGCGGGGTCCCCCTGCTATGTGCCACCTAGGGACTTGGTGTCCTTCATCCCAGCTTCTCCAGCCATAACTGAAAGGGGCCAATATAGAGCTTGGGACATGGCTTCAGAGGGTGTAAGTCCCAGGCTTTGGCAACTTACACATTGTGATGAGCTTGTGAGTGCAAAGCAGTCAAGACTCGAGGTTTGGAAACCTCTGCCTAGATTTCAGAGAATGTATGGAAATGCCTGGGTGTCCAGGTAGAAGTTTGCTACAGGGGCAGAATTCTCATGGAGAACTTCTGCTAGGGCAATGCAGAAGGGAAATGTGGGTCAGAGCCCCCATGCAGAGTCCATATTGGGGCACCACCTAGAGTAACTGTGAGAAGAGGGCCACCATCCTCCAGACACCAGAATGCTAGATCCACTAACAGCTTGCACTGTGTGCCTGGAAAAGCCATAGACACTCAATGCCAGCCCATGAAGGCAGCCTGGAGGGAGGATACACCTTTCAAAGCCACAGTGGTGGAGCTGCTGAAGACCAGGGGGACCCACCTCTTGCATCAGCATGACCTGGGTGTGAAACATGGAGTCCAAGCAGATAATTTTGGAGCTTTAAGATTTGACTGCCTCTCTGGATTTTGGACTTACATGGGGCCAGTAGCTTTTTTGTTTTGGCCAATTTCTCCTATTTCGAATGACTGTATTTACCCAATGTCTGTATCTGCATTGTAAATAGAAATTAACTAACTTGCTTTTGATATTACAGGCTCATAGGTGGAAAGGACTTGCCTTGTCTCAGATTTTGAAACTTTGGACTGTGGACTTTTGACTTACTGTTGAAATGAGTTAAGAATTTGGGGGGCTGTTGAGAAGGCATGATTGTTTTTGGAATGTGAGGACATGACATTTGGGAAGAGTCAGGGGAGAAATGATACGGTTTTGCTGTGTCCCCACCCAGAACCTCTCTTGGATTGTAACCCCCATGATTCTTCTGTGGCATGGTGGAAAGTGATCAAATTATGGGTGCCAGTATTTCTTGCATTGTTCTCGTGATAGTGAATGAGCCTCACGAGATCTGACGGTTTTAAAAATGGTAGTTTCCCCACACAATCTCTCTTTTTGCCTGCTGTCATCCATGTAAGATGTGACTTGCTCCTCCTTGCCTTCCACCCTGATTGTGAGGCTTCCCAAGCCATGTGGTACTGTTAAGTCAATTAAACCTCTCTCTTTTGTAAATTTCCCAGTCTTGGGTATATCTCTATTAGTAGCATGAATATAGACTAATACTCTTTGCTTACAATAATAATCTCTAACTCCTTCCATGTTGCTGCAAAGAACATGATCTCATTTCTTTTTATAGTTACATAGTATTCCATTGTACACATACACCATATTTTTAAACTCTGTCTAACATTGATGGGCATTTAGGTTGATTCCATGTCTTTGCTAATGTGAATATTTCTGCAGTGAACATACATGTGCATGTGTCTTTGTGACGGAAGAACTTATATTTCTTTAAGTATGTACCCAACGATTAGATAGCTGGGTCAAATGGTAATTCTGTTTTAAGCTCCTTGAGAAATCTCCAACTGTTTTCCTTAACGGCTGAACAAATCAACATTTCCACCAGCAGTAGCCAGCATCTGCTGTTTTTTTATTTTTTAATAATAGTCATTCTGACTGGTTTGAGTGTGTCTTTCGTGCTTTTTACTACATTTCTTTAATCATTAGTGATATTGAGCATTTTTTTCATATGATTTTGGCCACATATAATGTCTTCTTTTGAAAAGGGTCTGTTGATGTCCTCTGCCTACTTTGTAAAGGAGTTGTTTTTTGCTTGTAAATATTTTCAAGTTCTTTATAGATTCTAAATATTAGACCTTTGTCAGATGCATAGTTTGCCTATATTTTCTCCCATTCTGAAGGTTTTCTGTTTACTCTGTTGATAGTTTCTTTTGCTGTGCAGAAGCTCTAGTTTAATTAGATCCCATTTGTCAGTTTTATGCTTTTGTTGTGATTTCCTTTGGTATCTTTCTCATGAAATCTTTGCTTGTTCCTATGTTTGGGATGATATTTCCTAGGTTGTCTTTCAGGTTTTTTATAGTTTTGGGTTTAAATTCAAGTCTTTAGGCCATCCTGAGTTGATTTTTATATATGGTATAAAGAAGGGGTCCAGATTCAATCCTCTGCGTATGGCTACCCAGTTATCCCAGCACCATATATTGAATAGGATGTTCTTTCCCCATTGCTTATTTTTGCCAATTTTGTCAAAGATGAGATGATTGTAGGTGTCTGGATTTATTTTGGGATTATGTATTATACTTCATTGTTTTATGTGTCTGTTTTTGTATCGGTACTATGATATTTTGGTTCCTGTAGCCTTGCAGTATCGTTTGAGGTCCAGTAATGTGATGCCTCCAGCTTTGTTCTTTTAGCTTGTTTGCCTTGGCTATTCAGGCTCTTTTTTAGTTCCATATGGATTTGAAAATCGTAAAAAAGTTGATGATTTTTTTCTAATTCTTTAAAGAATATCAGTTTAAGTTTGACAGGAGTATCATTGAATCTGTAACGTTCTTTGTGAAATACGGCCATTTTAAAATTTTGATTATTTCTATCCATGAGCATGGAATGTTTTTCC
The DNA here is from genome assembly GCF_000951035.1 of Colobus angolensis palliatus. Lineage (NCBI taxonomy): Eukaryota > Metazoa > Chordata > Mammalia > Primates > Cercopithecidae > Colobus > Colobus angolensis. The sequence goes on from NW_012116489.1 coordinate 561,489, forward strand.
ATTTATTTGTGTCATCTCTGATTTATTTGTGTTGAGTATTGTAATTCTTGTTGTAGAGGTGTTTCGTCTCCTTGGTTAGCTGCATTTTTTTTTTCTTTTTGTGGCAATCGCGAATGGGATTGTATTCTTGATTTGACTCACAGTCAAACGTTGCTGAAGTTGTTTATCAGATCAAGGAGCTTTTGGATTTTTGCCTCTATGTTCATCAAGGATGTCGGCCTGAAGTTTTCTTGTTTTGTTGTGTCCCTGCCAGGTTTTAGTATCAGAATAATTCTGGCCTCATAGACTGAGTTATGGAGGAGTTTATTCTTCTCAATTTCTTGGAATAGTTTCAGTAGAAATGGTACTAGTTCTTTCATATACAGCTGGTAGAATATGGCTGGGAATCCTTCTGAACAATGGGGAAAAGGTCTCCAGGGCATGTCAGCCCCTCCCATCACAGGCCCAGAGGCCTAAGAGAAAAAAGTTGTTTTGTGAGCCAGGCCCAGGCTTGCCATGCTGTGTGCAGCCTACGGACTTGGTGCCCTGCATTCCAGCCACTCTAGCCATGGCTGAAAAGGGTCAACATAGAGCTTGGACCATGGCTTCAGAGGGTGCAAGCCTCAAGCCTTGGCAGCTTCTACTTGGTGTTGAGTCGGCGAGTGCACAGAACTCAAGAATGGAGCTTTGGAAACCTCTGCCTAGATTTCAGAGAATGTATGGAAACACCTGGATGTCCAGGCAGAAGTTTGCTGTAAGGGTGGGCTCTCATGGAGAACCTCTGCTAGGGCAGTGTGGAAGGGAAATGTGGGGTCAGAGCCCCCACAGAGAGTCCCTACTGGGGCACTGCCTACTGAAGCTGTGAGAAGAGAACCATCATCCACCAGAGCCCAGAATGCTAGATCCACCAATAGCTTGCACTGTGCACCTGGAAAAGCCACAGACACTCGATGCCAGCCTGTGAGAGCAGTCGCAGTCAAGAGGAGGGCTGTACCCTGCAAAGCCACAGGGGTGGAGCTGCCCAAGACCGTGGGAAGCCACCTCTTGCATCAGTATGATCTGGATGTGAGACAGGGAGTCAAAGGAGATCATTTTGGAGCTTTAAGATTTGACTGCCCGGCAGGATTGCAGACTTGCATGGGGTCAGTAGCCCCTTTGTTTTGGCTAATCTCTCCCATTTGGAATGGCTGTATTTACCCAATGCCTACCCCCACAGTATCTAGGAAGTAACTAACCTACTTTTGATTTTGCAGACTCATAGGTGGGAGGGACTTGCCTTATCTCAGATGAGACTTTGGACTGTGGCCTTTTGAGTTAATGACAAAATAAGTTAAGACTTTGGGGGACTGTTGATAAGGCATTATTCATTTTGAAATGTGAGGAAGTGAGATTTGGGAGGGACCAGGTGAGGAATGATAGGGTTTGGCTGTGTCCCCACCCAAATCTCATCTTGAATTCCCTTGTGGTGTGGGAAGGACACAGTGGGAGGTAATTGAATCATGGAGGAAATCTTTTTCATGCTGTTTTCATAATAGTGACTAAGTCTCATGAGATCTGATGGTTTTACAAAGAGGAATTTCCCTGCAAAGCTCTCTTTCTTTGCCTGCTGCCATCTATGTAAGATGTGACTTGCTCCTCTTTGCCTTCTGCTGTGATTGAGAGTCTTCCCCAGCCACATGGAACTATAAGTCCAATTAAACCTCTTTCTTTTGTAAATTGCCCAGTCTCAGGTATATCTTTATCAGCAGTGTGAAAACGGACTAATATACACTCTATCTTTCATCAGTGGGAATAATATGTATCAATATTATTATTTCATAGAACTAATGTTTGATTTTATTCACTTTCATCATATTTTGTTTTTGTTTTCTCCCTCCCATATTTCTATTATATTTATTAGTTTTTCTCACTTACATTTTTTTTATTTGTTTATTTTTTCCAATAGATATTTTAAGGTAAACTTAGATTATAAGTTTGAAATCTTTTAATTAAGTTTCGTAAGTTTCTTTCTAGTCACAGCTCTAGTTGCATTCAATGAGCTTCGGTACATTGTGCTTTTGTTTTCATTTAGTTCAAAATAGTATCTATCTTGCCTTTAATTTCTTTGAACCATTGACTATTTGGTAGTATGGTATGTAATTTTCAATATTTTAGTGTATTCCAAACTTGGTATTGTTATTTATTTAATTGTTGTAGATTCAGAGGGTACATGAGAAAGCCTGTTACAGGGATATATTACATGATGGTAAGATTGGTTTTCAGGTGTATCCATCACCCCAATAGTGAACATTGTACTCAACAGGTAATTTTTCAACCCTCTCTCTCCTACCAACCTCACCCATTTTGAAGTCCCCAGTGCCCTTTTTTTTTTTTACTCTGCATGTCCATATGTACTCATAGTTTAGCCCCCTCCTGTTATGACTGAGAACATATAATATTTGCTTATCTCTTTCTGTATTTTTTGGGGATCAAATTTCTGTATAATTTTAATTATTTACAATTTGATAAAAATTGTAGTCTTTACAGAGTATGGTATATTTTGATGAATATTTTACACATACTTGAAAGTAATGTGTGTTTACCTGTTTTGGAGTATAGTTTTCTGTAAATACACACTAAATCATGTATCTTAATAAGGGAAGTATCAAGTCTTATATTTTATTACATGATGATTTTTCTGCCCTGCACTATAAATTTCATAAGGGATATGGCTGAAATCTCCAACTGTGCCTTCTGTATTTACTTCATTGATTTGGTACCTTAATTTTAGAAATGTGTGTGTGTGTGTAGCAAGGGTTGTGTGTGTGTTATTTTTGTTTTTATTTATTTTTTGCTTTCTTGGTGGATGGCTCTTGAACATTTATATCTCAAAATACTGTTAGTACTGAAATCTACTTTTCCTAATATTAATATAAGCCACTGCAGCTTGCTTTTGATTATGTTATATGTTTGACATTGTTTTCTTTTTATGTATTTTTATATTTAAAGTGGATTTTTTGTAGATAGTATTTATGTTTTCCTTGCATTTTGTTTGTTTTCTGTCTTTCCAAATAGAATACAGGCTCAATAAAAGCAGGAAGGTTTTATCGTTTTCCACTAGAACAGTACTTTACAATCTGTGAGCGATAAAATACTTGCTGAATAAATACAATAGCTTCTTCATAAATTAAACTAATTAATATTTTAAAGCATTTAGAGCACTGCTTGGAACATAAGCCCCATATTTAATAATATAAGCACTACAATTTAATGTAATGATATCTGAAAATACAGCTAGTATTCATTCATTTAACCAAAAATTTTGTACCTTATATTTGATAGATAATATGGCAGGTTAACTTTGTGGCTTCTAAGATAAATTTTTCAATATTATTTTTCATCTTCTAGAACCAAATGGTGGATTCAATTTCTCTGAGCCTTAAATTCAGGCTGGTCTTAAGACTTATTAGAAAGTGTGAGAAATGACGTTGTTTCAGTTGTGATGCCTAAACAGATCTTCAAGCTTCTTTTCTCCTTACTGGAATTTTGCTTCTAACATGTGAACAAACCCATATTAGGTTGTTCTAATCTGAGAACAATGAGAGGCAAGTGGAGAGAGGTGTAGCATACCAAGCTGCTCTCTGCCATCACCCAAACACCTGAGAGAATCTTCCCTAAGGTGAGTCATGTATCCCTCTGACACCTGACCACACCACAGATGCGTGAGGTAAGCCCAAACATGACCAGAAACCCAGCTAACCTGAATACACTGAGCCAAACAAATGGCTGTATTTTTAAAGTGCTGAGTTTTGAGGTAACTGTTTTGCAAAAATAGCTAACTGTATACAAAATATAAATTCTCCAGTACATCATATAAGACTTCAGCAGTGCCGGGTGTCAGACTGGAGAATGGGACCACTGGCCCTTAGGCTCTAAAATTTTTAAGACTCACGATTCAGAGAAGCACCAGCACCTCTTCTGTTGGGATGAGGAATTAGGCCCAACAAAATATTAATAATCAAACAATCACCTATATCCAAGTCCCATCATCCCAGTATTCGTTGTTGGGAACTTACCAGGCCCTAATCTTTTATCATCAGTAGCACACATCCTTGGTGTTTGAACAGAAGCATCAATCTGATTCATTATTAATGTTATTACTAATAGAAAAATTATATTAATTTTAGGACATTTTGCATATTATTTTGTTAATATAATATATTAGAAAACTTTGGGGAATTTTTAGTGGTATAAACAGTAGTAAATGTTATATTTTCCTTAAGGTTACAGAAGTATTGAAATAGATGAAAAAGCAATAAAAGACATTCAAGAAGTCTCAAAATAAAAATTTTCAGCAAAACCTTAGGCCATTAATTTTGCATTTTATAACAAATACTGTCTCATGATTTAGCTTATTTTAGTAAAAACCTTAGAAAAATATTATAGCTTATAATAAAAAGAAGAGACTCAATTACAGAAAGGAAAAGAAGGGGGTTGTGTGATAAGAGGGAAAGAGACATACTATGAAACTTATGGTAACTTTCAGAGTGAATAAAAATGAGGTTATGAAATACACACGTCTTGGTGACTAAGTTCAGAGAAAGTTGGGAGGCATCATCTTTACAGAGGAATTAGGTAGAAATCCAATACAAGACAGGCTAAAGACAGCTTGATTAGAAGAGAATGTTTATGTCTTCTGGCATTCGCATTCAGAAGAATTGTAAGGGAGTCTGCAACATTTTAAAATGTTCTTCTTATTAAAACAGTTAAGCTTTTCAAGATCTACTATTTTCCTTTCAATCTTATCCCATACTCGAAGGTAATTCTTTTTAACTTTGTTGAGTTATAGTTGATATATAATAAATTCGACACATTTAATGTATACATCTGACTAGTTTGGATATATGCATACATCTGTGATAACTATCACCTTAACCAAGGCAGTAAACAACTCCATCACTTCAAATAATTTGCTTATGCTTTATTGCTGGATGTTTTTGCTTATTTTATAAGAACTTTAAATATGATATCTATATTCTTATATTTTTAAATGAACAATACAGTATTGTTAACTATAGAGACTATATAGGCAGCAGATATCTCGAATTTTGCATAACAAAAATTTTATGTCCATTGAAAACAAATTCCTCATTTTTCCCTTCTGCTAGTTCCTGGCGCCACCATTGTATTGTCTGTTTCTGTTAGTTTTACTATTTAGATACCTCAGAAAAGTGGAATCGTATTTGTCCTGTGACTAGTTTATTTCACTTAGGGTAATGCCCTATGCATTTAAATATGTTGTTACAAACAGTAGGATTTTGTTCTTTCTTAAGGCTGAATAACTTTCCACTGTGCATTTATATACCAAAATTTCTTTTTCTATTCATCTGTTGATGGACATTTCAGTTGTTTATATATTTTGGCTATTGCAAATAATTCTGAAATGAACATGGTGGGGGCAGATACGTCTTCAAGATCTTGATTTTAATCCCTTTGGATATATAATGAGAAGTGTGATTGCTGAATCATATAGTAGTTCTTTTTTAAAAACTTTTAAGGAAATTCCATATGGTTTTCCACGTCGGCTCCACTACTCTTCATTCCCAACATTGTAGAATGGTTCCAATTTTACCACATCCTCATCAACACTTGTTATTCATTCGTTCATTTAAAAATGATAGTCATTCTAACAAGCGTAACGTAGTATTTTGTTTCATTATGGATTTTATCTGCATTTCCAGGGTGATTAGTAATGCCGAGGCCCTTTTCATGTAGTTGGTAGCCATTTGTAAGTCTTACTTGGAGAAACGTCTATCCAAATCCTCTGTTACTTTTGTTAAACCAGGTTATTTGTTGTAAAGGGAGAAACATTATTTTGAAACAAACTGTCATTTTATTTAGATGATATATTTTGGGAATAACTTTTAGAATATTTCTCCTTCAATTGCTTTTCAATAATGGAATTGTTTTGCATTATGGATGATGCACAATGTATATTAGAAAATACATTATTTTCTAAATGAACTGGTATGAATAAAAAAAAGCAGGATTTCTTGAGAAGCAAAATACATTTGTCTGAAAATTTTTGTACATTGAGAATATAAAAGTGTCTTAAAGATTATGATTTATAGAATATAATAATTACATCACTTCAAATGACATGTTAGCATTAAAACTACATTCTATTACCTGAAAATGAGCAATTTACATTTTATCTCATTGCCATGCCTAGATTATTTTTATAAATTAGAGGATATCATGCAGTAACTGCTGAATTTGCAAATGTTAAGCAAGTGTGTAAGTTCACAGTAAGCATTTTCATCAAGCTGAATAAATGTGTCATACATTTTATTTAAAACAGAAATTTCTCCCATTAATAGTTTATTACTCTGCTGAACATTTTGTTTCATTAACATTATATGCTGGAATTTTTCTGTCTTACCTTCAATTTTGTAGGTCAAATAAAATGCTAATGATTAAAAATAAATACCAAGTTCAAATCAGTACCTAGCCCATTGACTAGCATTGGTAGATATTCAATGTTTTGAATGCTTACTGAATCAACTGAATTACAGTTCCATTTTTGGCCACATTATAGAAACTGTATATCTCAATATTTATGTTTGTATTTTAGAAAATGTTGACCTAATTAGAAATGTGGGTAAGTGCTGGGTGTCCTGTTGGGTGCCTGTAGTGCCAGCTATCAATACTAGGGTGGTTGATGCAGTAGGACTGCATGAGCCAAGGAGTTCCAGTTTGGGCAATGTGGTGAGATGCTGTCTCTAATTTAAAAAGAAGAAGAAGAAGAAGAAGAAGAGGAAGAAGAAGAAGAAGAAGAAGAAGGAGAAGGAGAAGGAGAAGGAGAAGGAGAAGGAGAAGGAGAAGGAGAAGGAGAAGGAGAAAGAAGAAGAAGAAAGAAGAAGAAGAAGAAAGAAGAAGAAGAAGAAAGAAGAAGAAGAAGAAAGAAGAAGA
>NW_012116489.1:568676-573358 GCF_000951035.1 Colobus angolensis palliatus
AAGAAGAAGAAGAAGAAGAAGAAGAAGAAGAAGAAATGTGATATTTCAGCTCCGTATTTCGTTCAAATCTTATAGTCAGGCACTGTGGCTCATGCCTGTAATCCTAGCACTTTGGGAGGCCAAAGCAGGCAGATCACTTGAAGTCAGGAATTTGAGACCAGTCTGGCCAACATGGCAAAACACCATCTCTACTAAAAATACAGAAATTTGCTGGCATACTGTCAGGCACTTGTAATCTCAGCTACTCAGGAGGTTGAGGCAGGAGAATCTCTTGAACCCGGGAGTCAGAGGTTGCAGTGATCCAAGATCATGCCACTGCACTCCAGCTTGGGTGACAAAGCTAGACTTGATCCTAAAACATAAAATAAAATAAAATAAAATAAAATAAAATAAAAGTATATCACAATATATGTGTTATATGAAAGAAAACAAATATGAAAATTAATTATTCCTATAGTTTATGTTTAAAATATAATTATATGTCATTTCATATTTCCCATTTTGAGAGGCAGTTTTTATGCTTCATTTTACAGAAAAGGATTATACATGTTACATCATTTGCTCAAAGGATATGCTCAGTTATTTTAAAGGATAGGGCTTGGATTTGAATCAATATATTATTTCCACAGTACTTCTTATTCTGTATAAAATAAGTTGTTCATATAAGAATTACAAGTGTATATCCAACCCCTTTGAGTTATAGTATGAAGAAATATATTTAAATAAAATATAGATTTAAACATTGAGAAACCCCAGGAATTGCTAAGAATATGAACTGTTGAGTGGATTTTTAAATAATTGTGAATTTATATGAAATTCATTATTATAATAAGCTGAATTTTTGTTATCTGAATTTTTTAAAAAGTGCTGCTTTTCCTCAGATAACTCCCCATATGCTACTCTTTATTAAAGAGTCTCTGGGTTTATGAAAGGAGAACTATGTGAACAACATGTTATTGTGACATTAAGGGTGAGAATACTCCTAAACTCATGCTGGGCTTTGGGAATACCTCAGCTGGCATGAATTAAAATCTGATGTTATTTCCTTGATCCAGTTTTTAAACATGTAGAATTGTATATCCCCTTGTCTTTCACCTCCCACTGGCTTCAGTCTGTATGGTCTTAGCTATACCTTCTGTCTACATTTGAATAAGCCACCCCAATCTCTGTTTTCCAATATACGGTCAATATTCACTATGGTGAGAATCATGGTAAGAATCTTGTCTTTCTTTAGGAAGAAACTGACAATCAATTATGTTAAGAAGGAAAAGGTAACTCTGTTCTGGCCTCTATATTATCCCAGCACCTGCCAGAGAGTCTGAGACTATAAATATTTGCTGAAGAATGAATTGGATGTGGATCTTAGCTTAGAATATAAAAGAATGATAGTACTAATAAAAATGAAGCATAGTGCATAGTGCAAAGTGCTACCTAGTTAATTTGTCAAAGAAAGAAAAGAGAAATGGGTTCTAGAGATAAAGATTAACATACTTTTCTCTGGGATATATATAATTGAAAGTTGAGAATGCAGAATGAAAAAGAACTCCAATATCAACATGGTAAAGGTATATTAGAATATAAATATTAATGTTAAAAATACATGAACATCTTACTATTCTATTGCTCTAAATCAATATCTAGTGAACTTTTTTATTTTGTATTGCTATTTTCTATTGTATTGTAGAATGAATGTGTGTGTGTGTGTGTGTACGTGCTCATGGTACAAAATATTATAATTTACTTTTGAAGGCTTTGTAATAAAATATTTTATGTTATACCTTAACAAACATGTGTAAAATAAACATTAATTCTATAGATTTTTACAAAGAAATATATGCTGTAAACTTTGGCAAAGGCCATCTTATACATTGGTAGATTGTTCTCCTATTTCTCCTTCATTATTTATTTGACAAAATTAATATATTTCTAGAAATCATAAAGACACTTTTCAACAATTAATGCATGTGAACTGTCTTTATAAAAACAGCAGTGTTCTGAAAGTGGCATTGCTATCATTATGATTAATACATTAGAAAATATATACATGTGGTAATTAAGCAATACATTCTTGAACAACCAATGAGTCAAAGATGAAATAAAATGGAAATCAAAAAATATCTTGAGAAAAGTGAAAATGAAAACAAAAGATACTCATACTTACTCCATGTAGTAAAATAAGTTCTAAGAGAACAGTTAAACAGCAATAAAGGCCTACACAAAGAAAAAGGAAATCTCAAACAGCCTAACTTTACACCGCAGTAAACTAAAAAAAGAACAAGGTAAATCCCAAATCAGCAGAAATAAGGAAAGAATAAAGATCACAGTAGAAATAAAAGAAATAGAGACTAGAAAGGTAATAGAAAAAATCAGTACAACTAAGAGTCGTTTTCTTGGAAAAGATAAGAAATATTGGCTGGGTATGGTGACCCATGCCTGTAATCCCAGCACTGCGAGAGGCCTAGGCGGGCGGGTCACGTGATCAGGAGTCCCAGACTGGCCTGGCCAATATGGTGAAACCCCATCTCCACTAAAAATACACAAATTAGCCTGTCGTGGTGGCACATGCTTGTAGTCCCAGATACTCGGGAGGTTGAAGCATGAGAATCGCTTGAACCTTGGAGGCAGAAGTTGCAGCAAGCCAAGATTGTACCACTGCACTCCAGCCTGGGCAAGGCAGCGAGACTACACATCAAAATAATAATAATAATAATAATAAATCAAAGATAAACAAAACTGACAAATCTTCAGGGAGACTAAGAAAAATAAAAGACAAGTAAAATCAGAAATGAAGGAGGAGACATTAAAACAGGTGCCAGATAAATATAAAGGACCATAAGAGACTACTATATACACCAACAAAATGGATAACTTAGAGGAAACATACATAGTAGACATACAAAACCTACTAAGACTGAATCGAAAAGAAATTTAAAATATGAACGAACCAATGACAAGAAAGTAGAGTGAATTGGTAACGAAAAACTCCCATGAAAGAAAATCCCAGTTTCCAGATGACTTCATTGGTGAATCTACCAAAATTTAAGCAAGAATAATGCCAATCATTTTCAAACTGTTTCTAAAAACTAAAGAGGAGAGAAAATTTTCAAACTTATTTAGGAAATACTTCCAAACTTCAGCAGTGATTTTTCTCATTGAGTATGTTGCTACGTATGCGTTTATCATACAGGGCTTTATTGTATTTAGCTACGTTGCTTCTTTACTTAATTTATTCATAGTTTATGATGATTTATTCATCACTTTATGATGAAAGTATGTTGAAATATATCATATGCTCTTTCTGCATCCATTTAGATGATCGTGATTTTTATCCTTCATTTTTTAAATATTGTATAATCCATTTATTAATTTACATACACTGACCCATCCTCATATCCCAGAAATAAATCACAACTGGATATTGTGTAGTTTATTTACATGTGCTGTTGCATTCTATTTACTAGTATTTTGCTCAGGATTTTTGCATCTACGTTCATCAAGGATATCGTCCTGTAATTTTCTTTTCTTTTAGTTTCCTTGTCTGGCTTTAGTATCAGGGTAAAGCTGGAGTTTGGAAGTATTCCCTAAATAAGTTTGGAAGTATTCACTCCTCCTCAATTTTGAGTGAGAGTTTCAGTTAGACGGGAGGAATAAAAAAACACAGAAAGTAGAAGGAAACATCAGAGGTTTCTGGAATGCTGATATTTTATTTTACCTGATCTCGGACCTGCTTACAAAGGGTGTGGTCCATTGATCAAAAATCATCAAGTTGAATACTTTTATATGTATATTATTCTGATATAGGAAGTTGAAAAGTAAAAAAGAAGTGGAGAAAATCACCATTCATTTTAAGGGTACAGTTTATATATTAGATGCCTAATATTTGCTCACAAATTGGGTACCACGTAATATCCATATCCTAGTCATGTTTAGCTGAAAGAAAGGCTAAAAAATGTGGTCAACTTTTTGTTAACCATGTGTTCAGTAAAAATATGAAGTTCTATTATAAAAGGGCAAAAGAAAAACTGGAAATTGAGGGACAACTGGGGTTTCTGCCATCAAGAGTTGGGCCTTGTTTCCAGAAAAGATGTTAAAATGATAGTTCTGTTGTAATGCCTTTCCCTAGTATTAAAATATATTATAAACCAAAATAAAATTTAAGAAGCAATGAAGAAACAATTTTTCATGGAAAAACCTAATAAAACATTAACAATATATTTGGATCTTAGATAAAATAATCAAAAATGTGTATTACTTTATCTGTAGATGCAGTCTTTTAAAAATTGTATCAAAATGCCTATATTTGAATTATTTTGTGTGTATATACAACTCAACTGAAAAACTGTTTTATGAAGGTCATTTAATGTCAATGCCATCTGTGCATAAGAACTAACAACTCGTTTCCTTAAATGATGCATTTATATGGCTTGAATGCTAAAATCATCATTTATGCAAAAGATTTCTACATTCCGTTACTAGATAGTGGCAGCAGACTGTCAAAGAAAGTGTGGTTTTTTTAAAATTATTATTATACTTTAAGTTCTAGGGTACATGTGCATAATGTACAGGTTTGTTACATATGTATACTTGTACCATGTTGGTGTGCTGCACCCATCAACTCATCAGCACCCATCAACTCATCAGTTACATCAGGTATAACTCCCAGTGCAATCCCTCCCCCCCCC